>NW_026617849.1:0-15075 GCF_000801105.2 Raphanus sativus
TTGTAGAATGAATGAATGATTTATTGATATTTTTGTAAGAATTGTTTACAAGAGATGTTTATAACGTTTACAAGGAAAGTAATGAAATTTAGAGCTATTGCTTATGAATAGTAAGAAAGCGAATATTGATCCTCTATCATTGTTTGATGTCTTCTTTAAATAGCCTCAGGCCCCCTTTGGTCGCTACCAACTGGTTCCCGAGATCTCCTCCGTGATTTGAGGGATTTGTAACAGCTCCCCTTTGACCGGGTCCTGCGCCTATTTATTTGTCCACGAGCTACCTCTTTGACCGGGTCCTGCGCCTATTTATTTGTCCACGAGCTGCCTCTTTTCCTCGACCTCTCTAATGAACATCTTCAGCTCACAGCCTCCGGCTCTGTCTTAGCTGCTTCTGAGGATTTAATCCATGATGGGCCTATCGCGGCCCGTTATCATTTCTTGTTGTTTATTACTAGCTAGAGGGTCATATTTGGGCCCAACAGTTGCCCCCAGCTTTCGAGATAAGATTCCTTATCTCGGAAGCTAGACCTAGCCGCCGAGCATCAATCTTTTCGTTGAGATCTCGAGCAACAGTTATCTTTATTGAAGATTTCCTTTGCTTAATCTTATGGCTACGATTGCGTATGAAAAGGCGCAAGTATCCGATTTCTCGGCCAGCAAGCTTCCCATTCCTCAATTCTCAGAGAGTTCAGGTACTTTCGAGATTAACATGTTTAATATATCCTTTTCCGGAGAGTATGGTTCTAACTTAGGTTTGGTGGGCCCTGATTCAGCTCCAGTCGAGACGTCCCAGATGGGCGATGACAAGGAGGCAGATGAGGGAGATCCAGCCAAAGAAAGCGATCTAGTTGAGGGAGACAAGGATGTCGAGATGAGCTCCCGTGATAATGATGTCCAAGAGCTGCGGCTCTTTTTGAATTATAATGTTGCTTTTCATGACTTTTGCCCAATGGGCTTTGTTTTCGTTTCAGACTTATAGCCTGAGGAGGCTTTTAAACCTTGACTTGTTTTAGGGTCTTCTGAACCCTCGTTAGTCTGGGGAGGCTTTTAAACCCTTTTATTCAA
Organism: Raphanus sativus; assembly: GCF_000801105.2. NCBI lineage: Eukaryota > Viridiplantae > Streptophyta > Magnoliopsida > Brassicales > Brassicaceae > Raphanus > Raphanus sativus. Next base: position 1,066 of record NW_026617849.1, read on the forward strand.
ATTTCGGTTTTGTTTTTCGTATTAAGTCATTTGACTTGGTTTGATTGTTTCTTTGATGAGATTGACTTTTGTCAAGTGGAAGTTTCGGTTAGGACATGTATCGTGATTATTAGATACAATGTCCAATGACTTATCAGGTCTCGAAGATTTCGAGTGTATTCAATTTCGAGGATCCTTAGAAGGAGTTCCTGAAACATTGAGATTAGCTCCGGGTTTTTAGGAACCTGAGCTACTCTGAAGACCTTAGGAGGAGGTTCATGAGAACCTGAATTCGTTTGTGGGATTTTAAGACCCATTGAAGTTTGCTTAGGATTTCAAGACCTTTTGAGATTTGATAAGGATTTTAAGACCTTTTGAGATTCAATAAGGATTTTAAGACCTTTTGAGATTTGATAAGGATTTTAAGACCTTTTGAGATTTGACAAGGATTTTAAGACATTTGTGTTTTGATAAGGGTTTTAAGACCTTTTTATTTTGCTAAGGGTTTTAAAACCTTAGGTTTAGGTCCGTGGAGACCTGACTTCGTTTGAAGGATTTTAAGACCTTTAGTGGTTTCTAATGATTTTTAAGACCTTAGGTTTAGGTTTGTCGAAGTTTGACTTCGTCTGAAGGATTTTAAGACCTTCGAGGTTACTAAGGATTTTAAGACCTTAGGTCCAGGTTCGCGGAGACCTGGGTTTGTTAGAAGGCTTTTAAGACCTTTGAGATTACTGAGGATTTTAAGACCTTAGGTCCAGGTTCATGGAGACCTGAATTTGCTGAAAGGGTTGTAAGACCTTAGGTTCAGGTTCATGGAGACCTGAATTTTCTGGAAGGGTTTTAAGACCTTAGGTTCAGGTTCATGGAGACCTGAATTTGTTCGAAAGTCGAGGTATCGAAGATAATTGTTTTATTGATAGTAGAATACATGGTGTCATAATAATCATACAATCACTGTTTGGGCTATATGTTCTTTAACCAAACATATGCCCCCTTTGGAGAGAGTGTTAAAATGAGATTGAGGCTGCACTCATAACGGAGTTGCCTACGTACCCAGTCAAGGGACCAAGCCTATCGTAGTTCGAGAGATTTAAGTACCTAATGATAGTATCTCTTCAGATTTGTGGCATTCCACGATCTGATTTCAGGTACTCCGGTTCGTACCTTCAGGACCTTCCCAATTGGTTCCTAACTTCCCAGCATCTGGTTCTTTGGTTCCTTCGAAAACCTTCCTAAGTACCAGGTCACCTACAACAAATTGTCGAGGCCTGACTTTGGAATTATAATGTCGAGACATTGTCTGCTGATAGTTTTGAATCCGAAGCAAAGTTCGGTCTCGTCGTTCCTCGATTAAATCGAGGCTGTATGATAAGAGCTGGTCGTTAGCTTCGGGATCAGACGTACAGAGCTCTTGACGGAGGCTCCCAGTGGAGGTTTCCGCCGGAACGACAGCTTCTATTCCGTAGGCTAAAGAGAAAAGGGTTTCCTCTGTAGCCTTTCTCGGGGTGGTTCGTCATGCCCAAAGTACTTCAAGTATCTTTTCAGACCAGGTTTTCTTATTGGTTCCGAGGCGTTTCTTGAGGTTTGCTAATATTGACTTATTAGCAGCCTCCGCCTGACCGTTATCTTGAGGTCGTCGAGGTGTTGAGAAGGTAAGGCGGATATTCCACTTTGTCGCAAAATGCTTTGAAGTCGCGAGAAATGAACTGTCCTCCGTTGTCGGTTACGATCTCATACGGGACGCCGTGGCAGCAGAAAATGTCTTTCCACACAAATCCTTCGACTTTGAATCTAGTTATCTGTTGGAAAGCTTCAGCCTCTATCAACTTCGTGAAGTAGTCTGTCAAGACCAAGAGGAAGCGTAGCTTCTGCCTTCCCCTTCCTGACGTTATGAGTGATCCTACGATGTCCATGGACCACCTCATGAACGGGTACGGAGCGGATATTGAGGATAGTTTTTCCGCAGGCTGATGTATAATCGGTGCATGCCTTTGGCATTTATCACATGAAGAGGAGTAAACCTCGCAGTCAGTGATAATGGTGGGCCAGAAATAGCCCTGTCTTTTGATTCGGATAGCTAGAGCTTTGCCCCCAGAGTGGTTTTCACAGGAGCCGTCGTGCATTTCTTTCATAAGATTGATAGCATTGAGGCTATGGATGCATTTTAGGTAAGGTCCGGAAATGCTTCCTTTATGGAGGGCTGGCTCGATTATGCAGTATCTTGCGCTTAATGCTTTGAGTTTTCGGGCCTCCCACTTATTGGGGGGATCTTACCCTCCAAGATGTACTGCATGATTGGTATTCTCCAATCTTCTCTCCCAATGATTTTGTCATGAAGAGATGAGGGTGGTTCTTGTTCAGGTCCCTGAGTGTCTTGACCTGATGTCATATTGCCCCCGGAGATATTGGTCGGATTAGGCTCAAAGGAGTCTGAATTCTGAGGAATATCTCCAGGTCTGGTGTTGTTCTCCGGAGTCTGGGTCCTTTCTTCGGATGCGCTTTCAAAAGCAGAGCGACTCCTAGTCCTAGCTGCGCAGACAGGTGAATCCGCGGTCTGGATCTTGCCCCCGGAGGTATGCTTTTTAAAGCTACGAATTCTGGTTTTCGGGAACTAGTACGTTGTGAGAACTTGGTCGCTACCGTCTGGGGGTAGCTACCTTCCGTTTGCTCTTTCGGCTTGCTATCGATCTCAGCTTTGGTAGCTATGTCGATACTTAGTTTTTTGATTCCCTCTACGGGTATGATCCGTTTTACGAGGGGGTCTGATGTTGACGCTAGAGCAGCCAACGCGTCTGCTGAGGAGTTCTCTCCTCGTGGGATCCTTGTTAGTTCAAATTTGTTGAACCGCTTAGTGAGGTTCCAGACAACTTCGAGGTATGCCCCCATTCTTTCGTCCCTTGTTTCATACTCGCCGTGGAACTAGCTAGCTACTAGCTGTGAATCACTATAAGCGTTCAGCTCTCGAATTCCGAGGCTTAGGGCGAGTTTTAATCCTGCAATTAATGCTTCGTATTCAGCCTCGTTATTAGAAGCGCTGAATCCGAGCCTGTAGGATTGTTCGATGGTTTCTCCAGCTGAGGAGGTCAGCCTTAGACCGATGCCGGAACCTTGTCTTGACGAGGCTCCGTCAACGTACAGACTCCACTTCAGAGCTTCCGTTTCCAAGTCTAGTTGTTCGGAAGCTAGCTCGATTATGAAATCGGCAAGGACCTGAGCTTTTGTTGCTGCTCGAGGTCTATTCTCGATATCGTATTCACTGAGTTCTATTGCCCATTTAGCTAATCGTCCTGATAGGCTAGGGCTGTGCAAAATTGTTTGCAATGGTTGTGAAGTCATTACGACGATTGAGTGCGATTGGAAATAAGGTCGCAATTTTCTGGCAGCTGTTACGACAGTTAGAGCTAGTTTTTCCATAGTAGGGTATCTAGTTTCGGCGTCTATCAGATTCTTGCTTGTATAATACACAGGTCTTTGCTCGTTTTGCTCTTCTCGTACCAGCACACCACTAACTGCAGCGGTTGACACAGCGAGGTACAGATACAGTGGTTCTCCCATTACTGGTTTGGCCAAGATGGGAGGTTCGGAAAGGTAAGCTTTCAATTGCTTGAAGGCTTCCTCGCACTTCTCGTCCCATAAGAACTTCTTATTATTTTTTAGAAGTTTGTAGAATGGGAGGCACTTATCGGTGGACCTGGATATGAATCGATTTAATGCTGCGATTCGTCTAGTCAATCTCTATACCTCTCTGGTTGTCTTAGGTGACGGCATTTCCAGAAAGGTAGCTATCTGTTTCGGGTTGGCTTCGATGCCTCTGTCGGTTACGAGGTAGCCGAGAAACTCGCCTGAAGGTACCACGAGGGTGCACTTGGCAGGGTTGAGCTTCATATCGTATTTGTTGAGGATATCGAAGCGTTCCCTTAGGTGGGAAATGTGATTTTCTCCAACTGAGGATTTGACTAGCATATCGTCAATATAGACCTCCATGGTTTTCCCGAGCTGGCCAGCGAACATTTTATTCACTAGCCTTTGATAGGTAGCTCCTGCGTTCTTTAAACCGAATGGCATGACCTTATAGCAATAGGTCCCTCGTTCAGTTATGAATGCGGTTTTCTCTTGATCGTCGGGATCCATCATGATTTGATTGTACTCTGAAAAGGCATCCATGAAGGACATGAGCTGGTGGCCAGCAGTGGCCTCGGCCAAACGATCGATGTGAGGTAACGGGAAGCTGTCTTTGGGAAAAGATTATTTATGTCGGTGAAATCTACGCAGATTCTCCATTTCCCGTTCTTCTTTTTTACTACTACTGGATTAGCTAGCCAGTCGGGATAATGTACCTCTCGAATGGACCCAGCTTTCGTAAGTCGGTCGACCTCGTCGTTAACAGCTTGTGCCTTTTCTAGGCCTAGCTTGCGACGCTTTTGTTTGATCGGTTTGAAAGTGGGGTCTACATTAAGCTTGTGAGTAGTGACGTCGGCGTTTATACCCTTCATGTCACTAGTGGTCTATGCAAAGGTTCCGACGTTGTTTTTTTAGAAAGTCGATTAGCTCCTTCTTAGTCTCGAGAGGTAGCTCAGATCCGATACTCACTTGTTTTTCAGGATTTGAGTCGTCGATACTAACTTGCTCGGTGAGGATTTTAGGGGAATCTCGAATATTCTGTTGCATCTCACGACCCTCCTGGATCTGTAATTGCTATTGGGGCGATTCTTTAAGAATTTCGAATCCTCCCAGGTAACAGATCCTAGAGATCTTTTGGTTACCGTGCACGGTAGCTATCCCTTCAGGTGTCGGGAACTTCACACATTGGTGGTAAGTTGAAGATACTGCTTTCATCTTATGGATCCAAGGTCTTCCTAGGATCGCATGGAACGGGGAGGGTCTGTCGATGACTACGAAGTTCGTCATTTTCATGATTCCGCCAGCTATAATTGGGAGTTTGATAGTTCCCAATGAGGTAGCTGTTTCTCCGGAAAAGCCTATGAGACTAGCCTTCTGGTCGACGATTTCGTACTCGTCTATTTCCATCCCCTTCAGGGCGCTGTAGAAAATGAGGTCGACGGAGCTCCCGGTGTCTACCATGAGCTTGGGTACTTCGTACCCTGCGATGTTCAGGGTGACGATCAAGGCATCGTCGTGAGGACTGTCAAGGTTTGACGTCTCACTTTCCCAAAAGGAAATCTTAGTGTTAGACTCGGGGTTAGAAGGCTTAGTTTGAGTGTTAGACACAGCCTTCCGTACATGAGTTTTAATAGAATTAACAGAGTCTCGACACATATCGGATCCTCCGAGGATGTAGTCTACCCTCGAACCGGGGCTCGACTGAGGTAACGGTTTGCTCAGGAGGGCCTCGATTTGTAGGCTTTCCCGTTTTGGTGAGGTGTCTCTGGGACCTCGATCATGTCGACCCTTTTCTTAGGAGCTGGGGGTGGTGAATCGGTCTCTTTTTCAGGAGACCTTTCTCGTTTCGGTGAGGTGTCTCTGGGACCTTTTTTCTGGTAGGGTTGTGGTTTTTTTAGGTCCACGCCCTTTATTTCTTCGGCTGTGAATTTAGCTGCCAGTTGTCGTTGGAGGTCCCAACATTCCTCAGTTGAGTGTCCTTTCCGATCGTGATAAGAGCAGTGTTTGTTCTCATCATATCCTTTTGACCAGGGGGTTTTGTTTGCTGCGGCGACAGGTTTTCTTCCTTATCTTCCTTAATTGCATAGGAATGTTCTCACTGGGTCTGATTGTTTCGAGAGTTCCCCTTTTTATGAGGTCCTTTTGCTTCTGAGGCTTCACCTTTCGGGTGATTCTGGGGTTTCTTGTGGAGTTTATCCAGTGCAGCTGTTTCCTCTTCCAAGGTGACGTATCTAGACGCTTTATGAAGAGCATCATCGATAGTTGGGGAAGGATTGAGCGTTAGCTCCGACCAAAGTTCCGATTTATACCAGAGACCTCTTCTGAGAGCCTCGATGGCGACCTGGTCGTTGGGGTTTGAGAGCTTAGTTCTCACTGCTCTGAATTTTTCGATTAGGCTCGTAGTGAGTCTCCCACTCCCTGTCTGATTTTCCAGAAGTCAGCCTCGGATGCTTGCTTCAGGATATGAGTCGAGTATTGCTTCATGAAAGCGTTGCTTAACTGGTCGAAGCTATCTATCAAATTTGGTTCGAGACCAGAGAACCATTCGAGGGCTGTTTCGACTAGATTTTCGGCGAATGTCCTGTAGTAACCTGCTTCGCATTCTTCTTTCGTAAAGTGAGCTTTCACGATAGCTAACCGGAAGGCTCTCAGGTAAGCCTTTGGGTCTGAGGTCCCGTCGTATTCGGGGATCCTAATTTTTCGGGTGTCTCTTATGTAAGAGTTGGCAATTCTGTCAGTGAATGGAGTTCCACAGGTCTCTTCGACCAAGCTCTCGATTTCGGTAGCTGAGCTCGTTGCCTTGTGGACTTGAGCTCCCAATTTTTGGAGAGCTGCGTGAGTTCGTTCCATATATCTGCGAATAGCCTCAGGTCCCTCTAGAGGAAGGACAGTCGGGTCATCATTAGGTACCTGTCGAACAGGCCCCTGATGGAATCGTGTTCGATCATTTTCCCAAGTGCCAGGTGCGCTGATTTGCTCACTGGCCCTTGGGTTATTTTGACGAGTTAGGTTAGTGGGGCGAGTTGTAGGATCAGCATCCGTCCTTTGATGTTCATCCGGATTTGTGTTTAGGTTTCTGGCCTGAAACACCGAAGCTGACGTTCTGCCCCCGTACGGATTGGATACTCCTTCTCCTGACCTAAGAATAGGTGGTGGAGGAGGTAAGCGAGTGCTCTGACCAGTATGAGGCGTTTGGAAAGCAGGTGCCTGTTCTCCCGAACCAGTGTTATCAAGGGAAAAATCTAGACGTCCTCGAGGAAACGAGGGGTCGGTTATTCGATCTTGGAAGGTAACTCCCGAGCCCCTACATTGCGGTGGTTAGGTTGTTGCGATTAGAAATCTAGTGATCTCTTCGAATCGTTGCTGCCGAGCGGCTAGCTGTTGCATGGTACGCTCGCTTTCCTGAGCTTTGTCTACCAACTGCATCATCATGCGACAGATCTCAGAGAGCTGAGCCTCCGTCTGGTTCGGAGCAGGTTGATGCTGAGGGGTAACAAGGGCTGGGAGCCCTGGATCGATCCCACTGGAGGTTCTCGTGTTGGCTGCTCCAGCACTGTTCATCGGGATAATGTTCATCGAGATACTGTTCATCGAGATACTGTTCATCGAGATACTGTTCTTCCAGTACTGTTCATCCGGGTACTGTTCATCGGGATACTGTTCATCGTGACACTATTTAGTGGTTAGATGGATTTGTTGTCTGATCGACTGGATTCATCCTTAAATTGGAGTAAGGGATTCGATTGTTTCTTCCCCACAGACGGCGCCAATTGTGAGGGATTAAACTCACCTCCTGGATTTTAGATCAGGTTAAGGTTTGAGGAAAGGTAAGGGAAAGATAACGTGGGCTGAATCCCGTAAGAACTTTGTAGAATGAATGAATGATTTATTGATATTTTTGTAAAAATTGTTTACAAGAGATGTTTATAATGTTTACAAGGAAAGTAATGAATTTGAGAGCTATTGCTTATGAATAGTAAGAATGCGGATCCTCTGATCATTGTTTGATGTCTTCTTTAAATAGCCTCATGCCCCCTTTGGTCGCTACCAACTGGTTCCCGAGATCTACTCCGTGATTTGAGGGATTTGTAACAGCTCCCCTTTGACCGGGTCATGCGCCTATTTATTTGTCCACGAGCTACCTCTTTGACCGGGTCATGCGCCTATTTATTTGTCCACGAGCTGCCTCTTTTCCTCGACCTCTCTAATGAACATCTTCAGCTCACAGCCTTCGGCTCTGTCTTAGCTGCTTCTGAGGATTTAATCCATGATGGGCCTATCGCGGCCCGTTATCATTTCTTGTTGTTTATTACTACCTAGAGGGTCATATTTGGGCCCAACAGTACCTCCATTCAGTGGTGGATGCTGTAGGGTATATTCGCCTTCAGCAATCAGCGTTTCTAGAGAATGCATAGGTCAAACCTGAGTTTGGAACCGTCGTTGCTTGTTGCTCGTTATGTGGAGGGATTGGTTCTCTTCTCGGAGGACGAGATTCTCAGCCTCGAGATGCGAGAGTTTCTCGGTACTTTTCTCCAGCAACTTGAAGTGTTCGCCTAGTTTGTTTTTCAAGGCTTGAACTTCTGAGCGAATCTCATGATTTTTTGCAGATGCATCTTGAGCTTAATGTAGCTTGGTGACTTAAACTAGCAAAGCATCGAGTTGAGTCTGCAGCTCAATCTCTCTCGGAGTAGCCGGAAGTCATTTGTCTTGTTCGTTTGTTTCCACCATCATGTAGCTTAGATTATCTCTTTCCTTCAAGCGCAAAACTGTTAGGTTATTTTTAAGTAGGATCTTTTAGGTACTAAGTAAAACAGTAAACAAATAGAAGATAGAGACTGAAAGAGAGATTTTATTAATCGTACGGGCAGGAACTACAATGTTTGGTGTATAAATCCTAGTTCTAGCCGCCTAGCTCTAGTCTCTTAGTCTCTGAATGTCGATCTTTTATTCCAGGGTTTGGGCTCCTCTTTTATAGCCTGATCATGGTCGTGATTAGGTTAAACTCTTTCATATTAAGAAAAATGGAAGAATATCCTGTAGTAGAAAACTTCATTTTTTACCCGAAGACAAGAATGGAGCAGGGATTGGAGTCGGGATTTTTCTAGGCAGGAATATGAAGGCCAGTGTCCTGCTCGGGGAGTGGAGGAATTCCTTGCTGGATTATTTTTCCTCAACAAAAATCTTTTTCAATCTCGATTTTTGCTTCTCTGTTGTTTACTTACTGTTTTATAGTACCTACAAAGATCTCACCTAAAAATACCCTAATACTCACCGCCATTAAGAAAAGCCAAATGATACGCAAAGAGAACCTCATTTATACCAAAGAAGAGGTGCTCCAAGTCACCTAAGTTCTGAATAGCTATAAGAGTTCTCAAGGCAGAAAAATTAAGCTGGGAAGACGAAATCTCAAACTTCTCTTCATGTACACACTTTCTCTAGCATTTTGTTATTGCTCTAATTTTAAGAGTGGCTTTTTAATTTTTGGGAGAAAAAAGAGTTTGACAACTTCTTAAGAGCATCTCCAACCCCACTTCATAATTTACTCCAAATTGAGAAATGTAGTTGAAAATAGAGTGGAAAATGGAGTGATGACCAAAAAATAAAAACATTACTCTATTTATGGAGTAATGCTTTTATTTTTTGGTCATCACTCTATTTTCCACTCCATTTTCAACTACATTTCATAATTTGGAGTAAATTATGGAGTGGGGTTAGAGATGTCCTAATAACATTTTGGTGGCATAGCTCACCAAGCCAGATCATTAATGTTGTTTCTTTATTTGGCTTGGTCAAATTTCACCATTGATGGCTTATATTAATGTCTATGGCACTTTCTTATCTTGTTATTGTATATTTGACAATCATTTCTTATAGTAAAAATGATTTTTGACTACATACAATATTGGTCATCTCATGGCAAATAATTTAAATAAACTAATGTATACCTAATTATACGAAGCATATGTTATGCATGACAACATTTCTCAACTTAATAATGCTATGTAGTTAACATCACAAGTTTAATTTCATTCATCCAAAAAGTTATGTGAATGCGAGAGACAATTTAAATCTCCCATTTTATCAACTAAAATATAACGTATCTGACGATAATTTAACTAAAATCAGATTTTGACTCTCGTTTTAAAACCGTAAGAGTTTTAAAAAGCTCTTATTTACAAAATCAATATGTTTTACAAAATTATGATAAGTGGTGTTATAAAAAATTTCTGACTCTAACATTTAATTTGTTTAATATAAAATTAATCAAATTAATGAATTATTTTATTTATACTTATATAAACAAAAATTTAATTCATTTAAACTTAGTAAAACTTTCATATTAGATTCTTATTCTAAGATTATTTTTATCTTAAACATATATAAAAAATAATTATATACGCGAGATTATGTTTGGTTTAAGTTGACATCAAATAAGTTTTAAGCAAATAAAATGTTAGAGTCACTAAACTGACGTCAAATAAGTTATAAAATTTATCAAATAATATTAATCAGAAGAACTACAGAAATTTTACTAAGGTTCATAAGAAAAAAAATTAAAAAAATTAAATAGTATCTTATATAACTTTCATGTTTAATATAAATAATATAATTATATAGTTTTTAAATACACTAAAATTTATGATATTATGTGACCTTAAATTTTAGATATTAAAACACTACTTATCAATAAATGTTAAAACTTATTGATTTTGTAAATTAAATATTGTTAAAAATATTCTTACCCTGCTAAAATGTAGGTAAAATCTAATTTTGGTTATATTTGCACTCGGTAGCGGTTGTTGGCGTTTTGTAACAATCACATAAAACACTACAAAACACTAGAACACTTCAAACTGCTCTAAACCTTTTAAATTCAAAAGATGGTTCTAGTTAGCGTTTGCGGTTGTGGATGGTTGCGAGAAAAAAAATATTTTTTAAACTATATAAGTATAAAAATAAAAATATTCAGTTAAAATTTAAATAATATAAATGCTAATATATAATTTAAAAGCGAATAATATAATTTTTAAATATAATTTTATTATAATAATATAACTTTAATATTTATAATTATATAAAATGTAAATATTATTCAATTATCATTTAACTAATGCAATATTTGATGGTAAACCAGTTATAAGTATCCTGTAAATGCATCTATTTTTCCGGTACCAGCTGTACAAATTTCTTAAAATGACAACTATCTGCATCCGCAAACGGCCGCAATCGCATCGGACAGGCCCTTAACGAATTATCCTTTTCCAAAACAAAATGAGGGCATCTTTGGGTTTTCAAATTACTTTTGCTGGTACAGAAACACAAATACGTTCTAAAGTGATAAAAATGGTGGGAAAAAATACTTTCCTAGAAAAAGATGAAGGAGGTTTGGGGTTTAAGGATATTATGGATTTTAACACTGCTATGCTGGGGAAACAGTTATGGAGGCTGATAGAAAAGCCGGAATCTTTGTTTGCCCGAGTTTTTAAAGGACGATATTTCAGGAATGCTTCGCCCCTGGAACCGATCCGCTCGTACTCTCCATCTTATGGCTGGAGGAGTATAATCTCAGCTAGATCTCTGGTTAGCAAAGGACTAATTAAAAGGGTGGGAACGGGATCTTCCATATCAGTATGGAATGATCCTTGGCTCCCAACCACTCGCCCGAGACCAGCAAATAAAAAACAAAACATTTCTTTCCCGGATCTAAGAGTGGAAGCTCTTATTAATCCGGACACGCGTACATGGAACTCTTCGGCAATTCGGGCTCTCATTGATCCACAAGATGCAATAATTATTGAAAGCATACCATTGGGTAGAACTCATATAGAGGATAAAGACGGATGGCATTTTACAAAAAATGGAAAATACACGGTTAAATCAGGATATCAGGCGGAAAGGGTATATCCGGATAAAGATAAACCCCTAGAGACTTTTGGACCTACGGTGGATGTTTTAAAAGCCTCTTGTTGGAAAGTGAAGTGTCCCCCAAAGATAAAACATTTTCTATGGCAGCTTTTGTCAGGGTGCATTGCGGTAAAGAAAAATTTGAAGGCCAGGGGATTGAAGGGAGATATTTATTGTGACAGATGTGGAGATTCAGAGGAATCAATAAATCATGTTTTCTTTGATTGCCCCCCAGCCCGTCAATTTTGGGCGCTTTCGAAGATACCATCAAATCCACAAATTTTTCCTGCCGCTTCTCTCTTTACAAACATGGATCACTTGTTCTGGCGGGTTACACCGACTATGGATGATCACCAGTTTGCATGGATATTATGGTACATTTGGAAAGCTAGGAATAGTAAGGTATTTAGTAATTTAGATGTGGAACCAATGGACACACTTAAAAAGGCAGAAGTTGAATCGAGATTATGGGCTGAGGCGCAAGAGATAAGCACCCAAAGAATATCACAGCAGGTGGAAGGCAGAAGGTTACCAACAATCCCAGGACGATAGTGTTTCACGGATGGTTCTTGGAAAAACAAGGAAAACTTTTCAGGACAGGGTTGGTTCAGTACACTACAAGGATTTCAAGGATTAATGGGAGCAAGGAATATACGGGCAAGTTTATCACCTTTACACTCGGAGGTAGAGGCCTTAATTTGGGCAATGGAGTGTATGAGGAATCTACGTCAATATCAAGTTACTTTTGCTACGGATTGTTCTCAGTTGGTGAAGATGGTTTCAGAACCAAGGGAATGGCCGGCATTCGCAAGTTATTTAGAAGATATCAAGATATTGAGAGAAAGTTTCACAAGCTCGAAGATCATTCATGTACCGAGGACGGAGAACACAAGAGCAGATAGTCTTGCACGCGGGGCTAGACAGCAAAACTCTTTCATCGTCCACATGGATGCAGAGCTTCCAGTTTGGTATACAGAGTCTAGATGAGTTTGTGTGTTTGATGTCAAAAAAAAAATACTTTCCTAAAGTAATTATTTCTCTATAAGTACTCTTTTTGAAGTCAGTTTCAAAAAATAATTATTTCTCTATAAAATTTGTGCCCACAAAAAATAATACAAAAATAGATCACACATTACGTGCGGAAATTGAAAGATGCAACATACTCCTAGAAACCAGGAAACGTTTTTATTTAATTTTTATAATGCAGAACCAAAGAAAGTATTTGCCCACAATCTTTGAAACCTGTAAACGTTTTTCTCATTTTTTTATTTTTATGGTTGCCGCAATCTGACCAGACACCGAATCGAATAATGTTTCGGACCACAGTGTCATCAGATCAACCCTGGATGAACCGCAGATTAATAAATATTTTTTTAATAAATAAATTAGTTTTAATGTTTTATTGTATAATAATATATTAGCTATGAAAATAAATATATTGAAGCTAAATTTAAATATTTTCTAAATGGTAGAGAGATAAAGTTAAAAAGTTTTCTCTCTTCTCTTCTAGAGAGAGAGAATTCTCTCTTCGTCTCGTCCTTCTTATCACACTTCCGATCATTCATAAGTATGAGATGAAAACTATCTTTTGTTTTTGATTGTAAAATATTTTCGATCTACGGATCGAACAAGTTTCTTTGCATAGGTGATTAAACGTAGCTTCGCTTGGCAAATTTACTCTTTCGCGATGGCGATCTTTTTGATATGTAAAGATCAATCATATCAGAATCGCATATCAATCTTATTTTCTTCTGATATGATTGAGCATAAATATAGTTATGTCCTAGTTCTTCTCCTTTTGTGTCTAATTGTATTCCGGTTGGTCGAAAGGATTTTGTTTTCCTCTTTGGTAGATAAGCTCAGTTCTTGATTCCGATGACGTATCAAGCTTTGATTTGTGATTGTTCGAAGTATCCACGAAGATCAAGTCCTGAGATTTGGATCACGCTTTCAGTTTCAAGTTAGAATCTAGAAGATTCGGAGCTACCATAAAGGTCAGTGTTCCGACAAGATTCCATGCTTGGTTCTGCTAAAGCTTTTCCCAGTGCTTAATCGTATCAATTGGAGAAGAAGAATCGAGATCGATGGTGATTGAAGGATGAAGAACAAGCAAGCAGCCTCAAGTATATCGGAGATGGAGATGATCGGCTTTTCGGCGAGTTGGTTCCGGCACCGCTCGTTCCGGCACCGCTTGTTCCTTCTTCGACAAAGGAATTGAAGCCACTTATGGTGACCACGTGTCACTCATGCATCTGTACTTATCTTAAAATATGGGTTTCATTTGAGCTTAATGTGTATGGGTCTGTTTGTATCAATGCCCTTTGGACTTTCGTTTTAATAAAACGAAAGTTGCCAAAAAAGAATATTTTCTAAATGTTTTATAAAACATAAAATAATAATTTAGATATTTAGAAAATACTTAAATTTAGCTTTTATATTTTATTTTTATTTGACATACAAAATATCAAAATATGTTTAGAACATATAAAAAATGTACCAAGTTAA
>NW_026617850.1:0-15070 GCF_000801105.2 Raphanus sativus
ACAGATCAGCTATTCGACTTCAAGAGATTCAGAAGCCAAACTTCGAGCTCAAGCCTCAGTACTACTCACTCGTCTCAGATACCTTATTATGGGCTATCACACGAGCATCCTATGGACCATCTGGAGAGGTTCGAGGATCTTACTCTGCACGATTTGAGTCAGCATTTACAGAAGCTCTGCTTGAGTGAAGACAGTCCAGACGTGGGTCTACTTGGGAAGGTCAAGAAGACAGGGTTTGGATCGCTGAAGTCGGGTTTGGGGTCGAGGCCACGGTCAACCGAAAACTGTGAGTTATAGTCAATTGTTTGCTAAGCTGTTTTCATGCAGGTTCCCGTTACTTTGGAAGTTGGATCATGGCAGGGGTCGGTCTAACTGAGTAACGGTTGATTAGTTTATAGTTTGAGATTGATTAGTTGATAGCATGCTTAGTTATTGCTTAAAAATCGTAGTAGCATGCTAATGGTTAGGTTGATTGGTTAGTTAGCGATTGCTGAATGCATAGATGTTATCGCTAGGTTGTTTAGTTAGATATTCTGGAATTAGTCTTTTTGCTATATTCTGGAATATGTTTGATTGTGGTTGTTGTGATTATTGCTTGGAACCTCGGTTATATTACGGGTTATGTATTGTTTATATATGGCAACAGCATTGTGTAACCCACATTGCTAGGCATATTAGGGGTGAGTTAGTGTTCCTTCAGACCTCGTACCCGGTGATATACCATGGATTTTACCCGTTTTAACCATGGTATACTAGTATTTTATTACATATTTAATCTGTTTTCTAGCCTGTTAGGTATGTTTTCAGGTTCAGGAGCATTTCGTGAGAAAGTGATGTTTTTGGAGCATTTTGGAGTACAAGAGATGATACACCCGAGTTGACCATTCAAGACCAATCGGGAGTCAACATTGCGATTATAATCGATCGATACTCATCCAGAGTTGTCGATCGATGTAGCTGAGAAGATCCGTGTACTAGAAAATTATAATCGAACGATACACATCAGTGTTGTCGATCTATATCGAGGACAAAATGGTTTAGCCGACTACTTCACAAGACTTCACCAAATTACAAGATTGCCCCTGACGAGTTTTTAACTAATGGAAATGCTTAAAATATTCCTGCTAAGTATTTTTTGACGGCAACCTTCGAAAGAAGCAAGCTCAAGAGAAAAGCAGAGAGTGTGAGAGAGAGACTAGAGTTTTATATTGTTTTGAGAGATGGAGAGATTTCTCATTCCTTTTGTATTTCTACTTATTTCTATCTATGCAATTCTTTCATCTATCCATTGTCATGAATTGCTTAGCTATGTCTGAGTAGTCTACTTGTTAGATCTAAGGTTTAATAGGTTTGTGGGATTAGCCCCAAACTATAATTCTAAGTTGTGGTTCTCATCAAAATGATTGCACCCTATGCTTGTTCTAGATAGCTAACTAGAAGATCAACTAGGATCTTTGATTATCTTGAATTATCCATTTGAGCTAGCTTGTCTCCCATTGAGAAGAGCGACAGCTCCTCCTTGAGACCTAATGTTCATTATCGGCTCGCGCCTAGGCATATCTAGAAGCCGTCGATCGATATCCCGACAGGTGAATCGATCAGCGCTGCGAAAGGTGTATCGATCGATATCTAAAAGGATATCGATCAACTCTTTTTCTGCGCCAACATTACGACAGTTGAGGCCAGAGATCTAGATATTTTGACCAGTGATACTTCACTTGATTTAAGCGGCTGAGATCTATAGTATCATGCAAGCAACTTGTTAAAGCATTTACAGAATTATAATCTCCATTCTGAATAAAAGCCCTATGTCTAGCACTTTTATCACATTTAAACAACCCATCATATTGTTAGTTAGAGCAACTACCTTGCTCACTTTAGGAATTGTTACTTTTATTTTCATCATATAAACCAACACCTAGGATTGAGTAGATTTTATTTAATTGGTTCCCTACTCCTCGTGATTCGATCCCTAAGTACTACACTGTACCCTTATTTGAGAGAGTAAGCTCTACTGGGTAATTTGAGCACTATCAAATTTGGCGCCGTTGCCGGGGAGCTTTGATCGCCATTAGATTTAATCTTATTAATCTTAGGTTTTATTTTTACCCCCTTTCTGATTAAAATTTTTCTTGTCTTTTCAGGTATATGCCCAGCAGTACCAGAAGCAACATGGGAAATTAACTATTATTCTCAGAGGATCCTGCACACTTGGAACGCTCAATCCGTAAAGACCTACGCTCCGCATCGATCCACAGAACCGCAACTGTCGACTGATACTCACGTTCAACCGTCGAACGACACTCAGACAACACCGTCGACCGATACCGTTCGCAGATCCACATCGTTCGATACTACTCACCGTACATCGATCGACACTACTCCGCGAGCATGGTCGCGATTGTTATCCTCACGCAGGGCGAGAATGGAAACCTGTATGACCAAGTGGTCATCTGCGTAATGCAACAGGTCAGAAGCTAGATGCACAGGGAAACATAATCCCTGAGCCTGAAGCTGAGGCTACAGGAGAAGCTCAAACACGATCTTTGGCAGACTACAATCGTCCAGACGAGTACTACACCAACAGATCAGCTATTCGACTTCCAGAGATTCAGAAGCCAAACTTCGAGCTCAAGCCTCAGTACTACTCTCTCGTGTCTCAGATACCTTATATGGGCTATCACACAAGCATCCTATGGACCATCTCAAGAGGTTCGAGGATCTTATCGCTGCTATTCGTATGGATGGAGTCCCTGAGGACTACCTACTCTGCAAGCTCTTCAAATACTCACTAATTGGAGAAGATTCGCACTGGCGCAAGCAGCTACCTACAGGATCACTAACATCCTGGGCCGACATCAAAAACGCCTTCCTGCGTAATTTCTTTGATGAGGTACGCGCTGAAGACTTAAGGAGCAAAATCGCCACTTTTCCGCAAAAGCCTAGTGAGACTTTTAAAGATGCATGGATCAGATTTAAGTTCTTCCCAGCGAGACTGTCCACACCATGGATTCAATGAAGTGCAGCTGTTAAGCACTTTTAACAGAGGTATCGC
Source organism: Raphanus sativus (assembly GCF_000801105.2). Taxonomy (NCBI): domain Eukaryota; kingdom Viridiplantae; phylum Streptophyta; class Magnoliopsida; order Brassicales; family Brassicaceae; genus Raphanus; species Raphanus sativus. The sequence goes on from NW_026617850.1 coordinate 3,056, forward strand.
CTTGAGGTATCAGATGGCTCTTGATACTGCTAGTGAGGGGAACTTCAACACTAGGAATCCAATAGAGGCTGTGAGACTTATTGAGAACCTAGCAACAGCAGAAGCACCAAGAACACTGACTCTGACAAGAAGAAATCGGTTGCAGCCATCAGAGAAGACCATGAATGAAGTCAGAGCCAAGATAGATGCTTTACATGCATTTCTGGGGCAGCCAGTCTGCTCAGCTGAAGAAGGAGAGGTAGAGAAGATGATACAGAGGAAGATGTGAACTACATTGGAGGTACTGAATTTCAGAGTATGGAAACCAGAGTGGAAACAAAAACTTTTTTGGCAGTGGTCAGAAGAGTAACTACAACCAGAGTTCACAGTATCAGAAACCCTTCACCAACACAAGGAACTACGTTAACTCAGCTTACCAAAACCCACCGTCACCCACCCAGGAGAGTAAGTATTGATGCCATGATTGATAGAGTTCTAGAAGGTCAGTAGAAGCTTACAGTAGACTTCAATGGGAAGATTGACTCTGTCTTCAACAATTCTGACCACGAGGATAGACACCATTTGCACTCAAGTTAAGAAACTTGAGACACAGATTGTCCAGACTGAAGACTCTATCAGGAGGATTGGAACTTCTAAGGAAGTAGGGGAAGGAAATAGGAAACACCACGTGAATGCCATTATAGATGATGATTTCTGGCAAGTGGTGAAACAGGAGAAGCTCGAAGAAGGAGACTTTGAAGTGGAAAGTTCACTAAGTCTCGGTGGATCACAATGGTGTCGATCGACACACACTACACATCGATCGACATCAACAATGCAATTCCGATACGACTGCAGATTGCAATGCGGTTAGGATATTGACACATGCTGAATTCACGGCTTCTCACCATACCCACCCACACACACACCGCAACCTACGAAGATATCGGACCGACGAGACGAGCCCCTCATCGATCGACACAAACACGAGAACCGTATCGATCGACCCTTTCTCCACCTATCGATCGACACACACCTCTCACATACCGAGTGCAACTACCATCTATAGACAGCAACCGAATCAATGCACTCAGACCCACACCGAAACCACAAGTCGCTACCCTACAGAGATTACTGATAACCCTTCAGACACTACACCTATATCAGAGGGAACTGAAGGAAGAAGGTTAAGGAGTAGGAAGGAGAAGATTCCTAAGAACCTTAAAAGGGAAGTTAATGAAAAAGAGATTGATTGGTTCCACTAAGAGAGTTATCAGAACCCACCAGAGAAACCTTTTGAGAGGTTTACTTACAAGCAGATTGTGGATGTTTTCAGAGAGATAAGGGAGACTGAAAATGACATTAGAAGAAGGTTTGACAATGCAGAGAAGATATGAGGAAAATGATTACTTTGTAGAAGAAGAGTGATCCTGGGAATTTGCAATATACCCTGTGTAGTACAAGGGATTGAATTTCCTCATGCAATATGTGACACTGGTTCATCAGTCAGCATCTTACCAAAAGTCATGGCATACCATTTGGGCCTGCAAGTAAGAGCCTTCACCAGAGATCTTTACATTCGTGGATTACTCTCAGAAAAACTCTGGAGGCTTCATCAGAGACTTGGAAGTACATATTTGTAATGCTATCGTCCCCTGTGGATTTTCATGTATCCTAGACATTGATAGTGCTCAAATTACCCAGTAGAGCTTACTCTCTCAAATAAGAGGTACAGCTGTAGTACTTAGGGATTGAATCATGAGGAGCTAGGGAACCAATTAAATGAAATCTACTAATCAATCCTAGGCAAGGTTGGTTTATATGATGAAAGTAAAAGTAAACAATTCCTAAAATGAGTAAGGTAATTGCTCTAACTAACAATATGATGGGTTGTTTAAATGTGATAAAGAGTGCTAGACATAGGGCTTTTATTCAGGAATGGAGATTATAATCTTATAAATGCTTTAATAAGTTGCTTGCATGGTACTAAGATATCAGCCGCTTAACTCAAGTGAAGTATCACTGGTTAAATAATCTAGATCTCTGGCCTCAACTGTCGTAATGTTGGCGCAGAAAAAGAGTCGATCGATATCCTTTTGAGATATCGAGCGATACACCTTTCGCAGCGCCGATCGATTCACCTGTCGGGATATCGATCGACGGCTTCTAGATCTGCCTAGGCGCGAGCCGAATATGAACACAAAGGTCTCAAGGAGGAGCTGTCGCTCTTCTCAACGGGAGACAGGCAGTTCAAATGGATAATTCAAGAAATAATCAAAGATTCTAGTGATCTATGTTCTAGTTAGCTAATCTAAAACAAGCATTAGGTGCAATCCATTTGATGAGTACCACAACTTAGCAGTTATAGTTTGGAGCTAATCCCAAAACCTATTTAAACCCTAGATCTAACAAGTAGACTACTCAACATAGCTAAGCAATTCATGACAATAGATAGATGAAAGAATTGCATAGATAGAAATAAGTAGAAATACAAAAGGAGATGAGAAATCTCTCCAACTCTCAAAACAATAAAACTCTAGTCTCTCTCTCACACTCTTCTGCTTTTCTCTTGAAGGTTGTAAAGCTTGCCCGTCAAAAAACACTTAGCAGGAATATTTAAGCATTTCCATTAAATTAAAACTCGTCAGGGGCAATCTCGTAATTTGGTGAAGTCTTGGTGAAGTAGTCGGCTAAACCATTCCGTCCTCGATATCGATCGATAACACTGGATGTGTATCGATCAAATTATAATCTTCTTGTACGCGGATCTTCTCAGCTACATCGATCGACAACTCAGGATGAGTATCGATCGATTATAATCGCAATGTTGACTTCCGACTTGGTCTTGAATGGTCAACTCGGGTATATCATCTCTTGTACTCCAAAATGCTCCAAAAACATCATTTTCTCACAAAATGCTCTTGAACCTGAAAACATACCTAATAGGCTAGAAAACGGATTAAATATATAATAAAAATACTAGAATACCATGGTTAAAAATGGGTACCATGGTATAATAAGGGGTACAACCTCCCCCATCATTCTTGTCCCTAACGATTTGTCTTGTCCTCAAGCAAAACAGTAGTCTTGGAAAAGGTTTGAAAAACAGCAGGAACTCAAAGATTCAAAATATTGAAGTCATCACTCTATGGTTCGCAATTCATGTCTAAACATCCTAATCACAAAAGTTCATTATGCTTATCCTAGCTTAGCAACCAAACTCATCTAGTCAAACAACTTAGCAAATCTCATCTGACATTCCCCTCTACTAACCTCATTTCTTAACATAAAATAAAAGTGCAGGCTTTACCTTGGGAGTATCGATCAAAGGACACATGGATTCAACTCAAACAAGTATCTGAACACACATGTAGTCTTCTCTGATCCCTTTCTTCCCCTCATCTCTCTTCTCTGAATCTCTTATTAGTTTCAAATTTCAACAAGGTTTCGATGCACATAGGTCATCTAGTCCATCTCATTGACATTTGCATTGTAACTCATACATTTTTGAGCAAAGTGTAGCGATAATGGGGTTGGTAGACTCAACATATCCCTCGTTTCCAACAATGGGTGATCATCCTTGAGATTTAGAATATTGGGGTCGCAGGAGACACTCCTACCCCTATGCCTCTCAAGAAATCATTTCAATCTTTTATAACAAAACTTAGATCTTGAGACGCTGAAGAGAGAGAAGGAAGGGAACCAGAACACACAGACTTTTTACCTTCCAGACTTGTAAAGAGGATTCCGATCCAGTGATTTCCAAGCCCCAAGACAAGCAAATAAGTCAGTATTAGTGTTGGAGGTCAGGTTTTGGTTCCTTCAAATAATCTTTAGCTAGTGAATATAGATGACAGGTTGATCCACTTATTATCTTTAGTACTATATGCAATCAGTAATCTAGAATGGTGCTAAAGAGTGGTCAGACAATCAATATAAATCTATATCAATGTTCCTATTTAATACTTTTTCGAAAAATAATTTTGAAAAACAATTTAAATAAAAACCAAAATAAAAACACATATTAGTAAACTCCCCCCAGACTTAATTACACTGTCCCAGTGTAACACAGCCGGTGGTGAGGTTAAAGAAAATAAATCATAATTAATAAGTATACAAAGTTAGAATGAAATAAACCTGATCGACAAGGTGTCGATCGATTCGTAGCGCGATCGTTGTAATGTTGCATGTGGTGTCGGGTGTCGATATTGATATATGTAATGTCGGTCGAACGGAATCACCATTCTACTTGGATCTAACAAAAACTGCAAATGAATCAGAAAAATAAAAGCAAAAATGAAAAATAATAAAATAAAGGAAAAAAAAGAAACCTAATAGTGAGTTGCCTCCCACTCAGCGCTTTGTTATAGTCATTTAGCTTGACTGTGGTAGGTGAGTGACTCATGGGGTGCAGTGAGGGTTGTTGTTTGCTGGTGGGCAAACATTTCCCTCATCTTTGGACTCAGCAGCAGTGAAGCTTCTTGTGACATCATCTGATCTTGTCCATTTCGGATATATCTTTGCTAAATCTGCTTTGATGACTTGCAATCTTCTGTCCAAATCTTCCGTGTCAAACTGATGCTGATCAAATCTGGAATGCTCAGGTAGTTCTTCATGTTGATCTTTGTCGTGCTTGGTCGTTAATCTGCTGATCTTGATCTGCCAAGGTCTCGGTATCGATCAATTCTACAACTTGTGCGTCGGTCGGTTCGCTGGGAGTTCTGTCGGTCGACTCAGTATCATCTGTGTCGATCGATTCTTAGCGTTGGCCTTGGTACTCAAGAATTCTCGGCATATTGCTTATCTCATTCTTCAATAGACCAGTAGCTCTACAAAAGTTGGTCACTCTTTCGTTGAGGGTGTTGTCAATGTCATCACTTCGTTCTATGAGTCTCTCCTCCATAGAATTCATGGCTTCGTACAGCTTATGTTTGATCTCATCAACTTCTGCTGTGGTGCATGCTCTCTTCGCTGGTGGTGGCTTGAATGTCGATCAATATTGGTCTAGGCCTGTCGATCGATGTTGCGTTTCTGTCACGAAGACCAAGATGATCGTGAACTATGCTTCATGTCTCTTTGTAGCTCGTCAGCTGTCGTGACAGTGTATCCAGGTATCGCATGATAGGTGAACTTAAAGATCATGCTTCTCTTCGTATGCTCTCATCCTATCTTCCAGTTCTGCGAACCTTGTGTCGATCGACGGTGAATACAGTGTGTCGATCGATGGAGACGTGATATACCATGAATTCACCCCGTTTTTAACCATGGTATATAAGAGTTTCAATCATATTTACTTCGTTTTCAAAGTATTTTAGAGTATTTTCAGGCACAGGTACTTAATTGAAGAAAGCAATACTTTTAAGACATTTGGAGTATTTTCACGAATGAAGAATCGACCGATAGGAATCATGCGAGGTCGGGCGATTAGAGTCACTTACTATCGATCGACAGTGATGGAAGAGTGTCGATCGATATATTAACCATTCGATGGACTACGACTTAGAAGATTTTCGTGTATCACAAAGTGTGCTATTTACACATTTAGTCCCTGGCCGCCTGTTAGGCTTATATACTAGGGTTTTGTATCATTTAGAGGCAGACTTGCCTAGAGACCTATTGGAGAAAAGAAGCAATTTGGCTACCTTAGGAGAAGAGTTAGAGTTGGAGAGATAGATCTGAGACTGCAAAACAGAGAAGATCTTGAACTCCCTTTTTATCTTACTCACTACTCTTTGTGTTCCCTATTTCATATTAAGTTTTATTCAAACCATCATGATCTTGTCTCTCATGAATATGTCTGAGTAAACCTAATTGTTAGATTTAGGTTTCTCATAAGGGTGAATCATGTGATGAGATTGTGATTTATTAGGGTTGTTAAATTAGTTCTTTCACTTAGTTGTTCTTAATACTAGATTTAGGATTGATCACCCTTAAATCTAGATCTTAGGATTGAAGAGATAACCAACTGTATACTCTCAGTACCCTGAAATAAACTATAGTGATCTAACTGACTAGACTCATGCGAAAGGTGGTCTAGATCATTAGAGAACGTGTTCAACCAAATCGATAATGCTTGCTAGAATTACCATCGATCGACACAACCATCGTTGTAGCGATCGATTGTATGAAAGGTGTATCGATCGATTAAGACAATAGTCGTATCGATCGACTCTTTTCCGAGATCAACAAACGACAGTTGAGATCCGGGATCTAGTAAAGGAGACCCTACTGGTCGTACCAATTGATTGAGTTCATGGACTAAAGCCTATTGTCACTTTCAAACTACATAAATTCATACCTGAGAAATACCTGAATCTAGCTATCTTCCTCATCTAGAAACAACCTTCACTTCATTTACTGAACAATTCCCTTGTTCACCTTAATATTTACTGCTTTAAAACATATTAAACCTTAAGTCTATTCTTAACTCTATTTAGTTAAGCTTGAAGTAATCCTAGAGTCCTTGTGGATTCGATCCCTAAGTACTGCATCTGAACCTCTTATTTGAGAGAGTAATTCACTTTTTAGGGTAATTTGAGTGATATCAAATTTGGCGCCGTTGCCGGGGACTCTTTCTTATTACTTTTAGATTTAATTTAGGATTTAGCATAGACTTTGTTACTTTAGCTAATTTTTCTATTCTTTTGTTTTACAACAAAAAGGATGGAGAATAGAGATATCGGCCAAGCATCGATCGACACAGAACGTTCATCGAGCGACGCAGATACTGAAGAATCGATCGTTTCATCAGGAACATTATCGATCGACACCACCCAGCCGGAAGCAGGTAAGTACCCTCTTCCCGATGCTAATAATAAGAAGGTAGTCCAAACTGAACCAATAGGTCAATCAAGCAACATTTCTAGCCAAACTACTGAAAAACAGGGGACTGAAATCCCTGTTAAGTCAAACTCTACTTTAGACATAGGTAAAGAAATTAAATTGCCCTTGCAAGACTACTTAAACCCTAATAGGACCTATTCCAATAGGTCCGCTATCAGAATACCTGACGACGTCATCTCGAAAACCAAGTTTAATGCTGACTATTATAATATGATGCGTCGAAACCCTTTTAAAGGATCTTCTCTAGAACATCCACAAGACCACATCGAGGGTCTAGAGGAATTGATTCCAGATGAGTATATTCGTTGCAGACTTTTCCCATTTCATTAGAAGGGAGCCTTAAGATGGCTAAACTGTCTACCAAGAGGATCCCTGACTAGCTGGAAAGAGATTAGAAATGCTTTCCTTAAGCAATTCTTCGACGATACTCGTTATTGGGAAGTAAGGAGGCGAATCTCTACTTTCCGTCAAGATCCTCAGGAATCATTCAAAAAATGCATGGGGAAGATTCAAGAGTTACGAACTCGAATGTCCCCACCATGGTTATCCAGAACCACAATTTCTTAAGATCTTTTACAAAGGTGTTATTCTGAGCTATAAGACAACGCTTGATACAGCAAGCGAAGGGAATTTCGTTACTAGAAATCCTATGGAAGCAAGACGTCTAATCGAAAACATGGCGAGAGGAAGGTCCTATGAAGAGATGGATGAAGAAAAGGAGAAAGAAAAAAACATAGTCTCAATAGAAAATACTGAGTTAGCTGAAATAAAAAATTCCATAAATTCGCTTCATTCTCTTCTGACAGATCAAAATCCACCTAATCTGTACCCGTACTTCCCTAAAACTCTTCCTATATCAGATGACGAGTTCGATTTTATAGAAGGATTAGATGATACTGATCCTCATTCTGTGTTTTAACGTCGACAGCTTTACACGAGACTATGAAATCTGTATACAGTCTCGTACTGGAAGAGAAAAATACAATCTTAAGCAAGCTCTTACAGGAACCCGTAAAATGAAATTCGAATTCAACGGAAAGTAAACAGTGTTTACGGAGAGCTAAATCAGAAAATGGATTCTCTAATTGAACATCTACGGGGAATGGAAGACAAAATTGCTAACCTTGCAACAACTCTGAAAAGAGAGACGGGTCGTCTTCCTGGAAGGACCGATGCTAATCCTGGAGCAAAACGCCAGGCATATGCTGTGATGCTACGAAGTGGAAAACACCTTGAAACGAATTCCAGAGAAGACGTCAGAAATAAAAAACTCATCGATAACGCGGGAAAAAGCAATTCCAACCCCATAGAACTGCTTGATAACGACTCCGACTCAGAAACATCAGAACATAGGAAAAATTCTTCAAATGAAAAAATAAGGGGAAAACTATGGATCTGGACAAAGAGAATCCCGATGCCGAAGACGAAATCGACCATCTAGACGAACCGCATATCGATCGATCCTCTGGGAAGGAAAACGATCGACCGTCTGGCACCAGCAGTAGCAATACACAATCTACCGGGACTGAAAGAGTCTATAGAGCTCCTCCCCTTTTCCTCCAAACAAACCGCAAACTAAGAAAGCATTAGAGCATGCAATCTGCAAAAAGGCTTTCGATAAAATCTATTTCGAGACGTCCCTCAGTGACGCTCTTAAGATAGCCCCTTCGGTGAAAAAGTACATGAAAGATATGATATCCTCAAGTGGAGAACAAAGCGTCATGCTAGTATCAGAGGAAGTAAGTGCGATAATACACAAGAGGGACTTCAATTAAAAGGTCTGACCCTGGTAGTTTCGTCCTAGATTGTAAGATACAAACGCACGTTTCCCTCGTTCTCTCTGTGATCTTGGCTCTAGTGTAAACCTCATGCCACACTCTGTAGCAGTTTCACTAGGTTATGATGTATTTGTCCAACGCCTATCACATTAGTTCTAGCTGATCGCTCTATTAGGGTACCTGAGGGAATCCTAGTGGATGTGCCAGTCAGAATTGATGATTGCTTTATACCAGCAGATTTTGTCGTACTAAAGTATAAACAAGTGCCGAAAGACCCCCTTATATTAGGACGGCCTTTTTAGCTACAGCAGGAGCAATAATAGATTGTCGAGGAGGAAAAATTGATTTAAATGTCGGAGATATATCAATGAACTTCGACATGGAAAAACTATTAAAACGTCCTCTGATAGACGATCATGCCTTTTACACAGAAGAAGATTCTGAGCTGGAAAAAGAATACCTTACGGATATATGTGCTACAAATTCGTCAGAAGATACATTCACTCCTGATGAACAAGAAATTCTGAATGTAGATAGCAGAACAGAAGATTATTCGAATCTTATGGACGCAAGTATCGGAGATACAATTGAAGAAGATGATGATTCTGAATCATTACGGATAAATTCCTTAGGGAAACTATTGATCGTTCATTTTCTTCATCGGCCAAATGGACTAAAGAAAAAGCACCCAAAGTGGAACTGAAACCACTTCCAGCTGGCCTGAAGTATGCATTCCTTTGCGATAAATCATACCCTGTCATTGTTAACGCTAATCTCACGAACGGAGAGCTTGCACTGCTTTAAACAAGCTGCGCAAATATCGGAGAGCGATCGGGTATTCTCTTGATGATATTCCCGGAATAGCCCCTGATCTTTGCATGCACCGCATCCACCTCGAAGAAGATGCAAAAACGTCTATAGAACAGCAAAGAAGACTCAACCCAAACCTAAAAGAGGTAGTGAAAAAGGAGATAATTAAACTTCTGGATGCAGGAGTTATATATCCTATCTCAGATAGTAAATGGGTAAGCCCTGTGCATGTTGTGCCAAAGAAAGGAGGGATCACGGTGGTTAAAAACGATAAAGATGAACTCATCCCCACACGCACTGTCACTGGACATCGAATGTGTATTGATTACAGGAAACTGAATGCTGCTACAAGAAAAGACCATTTTCCTTTACCTTTCATCGATCAAATGCTCGAAAGACTGGCTAACCATAAATATTATTGTTTTCTTGACGGATATTCGGGATTTTTCCAAATACCGATACATCCTGAAGATCAAGAAAAGACAACTTTTACTTGTCCTTACGGAACATTTGCATACCGCAGAATGCCATTTGGACTATGTAATGCACCAGCCACTTTCCAACGATGCATGATGTCAATATTCACGGATATGATCGAAGATTTCATGGAAGTTTTCATGGACGATTTTTCAGTTTACGGATCAAGTTTTAAGGATTGCTTAGACAACCTGTGCAAGGTATTGGAAAGATGTGAAGAAAAGAATCTTGTCCTAAATTGGGAAAAATGCCATTTCATGGTGAACGATGGTATAGTCCTGGGACACAAAGTTCCGCAGCAGGAATAGAAGTAGATAGAGCAAAATTGAAGTAATGACTGGTCTACCAGCACCCACAAACGTTAGAGACATACGAAGTTTCCTTGGACATGCTGGATTTTACAGACGATTCATACAAGATTTCAGTAAAATTGCTAGACCCTGAACAATCTTTTGTGCAAAGAAGTTAAATTCGATTTTACGCCAGAATGTAAGGAAGCCTTCGAAGCGCTGAAGAAGTCTCTTATAACTGCCCCAGTCGTACAACACCCGATTGGAATCTCCCTTTCGAGATTATGTGCGATGCGCGAGTGATTTCGCAGTTGGAGCAGTTTTAGGACAACGAAAAGATAAGAAGCTACACGCTATATACTATGCGAGTCGCACACTCGACGAAGCGCAACGGAATTACTCTACCACGGAAAAAGAGTTGCTAGCAGTGGTTTATGCCTTTCGAAAAATTCCGCCAATACTTAGTTGGAGCACATGTTATAGTCCACACTGATCATGCTGCCATCAAATACTTAATGCAGAAAAAGATGCTAAACCAAGACTAATAAGATGGATCTTGTTACTCCAAGAGTTCGATATCGAGATTAAGGATAAAAGAGGAGTAGACAACGGTGTCGCTGATCACCTTTCCAGGATTCGAGTTGAGGATAAAGTCATAGATGATTTCTTTCCTACAGAAAATATAGCTCTTTTGGACACGTCATTCATCGGTCACATATCGCTCCTATCTGACGGATTGCTGGACGAATCAAATGGCGAATCGACAACCGACATTACTGATGAGAGATCAATCATATCCATCAGCGACAGAACATCAACAGAACTTATTGACATACCAGTTAAGGTCGCTTGTAATGCTTGAATCATAATATATCGATGTCTCTCCACAAGAAGCAAACGCGATTGGACGGAAAATCACAGATCGACCTTGGTATGCTGATATAGTCAACTATTTAGCCGCTGATTTTGACCAGAAAACTTAAAAGGTTATGAACGAAAGAAATTTTTCGTGAAGTTCAGAGATACCACTGGGATGAGCCCTATCTCTACAAAAACTGTTCTGACGGCATATATAGAAGATGCGTCTCTGAAATTGAAATTCCCAACATTATCTACCAATGCCATAGCTCTGATTACGCAGGACACTTCGCCACTTTTAAAACAGTTTTCAAAATCTCCAAGCAGGATTTTGGTGGCCAACAACATTTCGCGATGTTCATGCTCATATAGCACGATGTGACAGATGTCAGCGGAGAGGAAAAATAAGCAAGAGACATGAGATGGAACAAAAATTATCTTGGAAGTCGAGGTCTTCGACTGTTGGGGAATAGATTTTATGGGTCCTTTCCCATCTTCTTATGGCAACAAATATATCCTAGTCGCTGTAGACTACGTCTCAAAATGGGTTGAGGCAGTAGCTTCTCCTACAAATGATGCGTCCGTAGTTATTCAAACTTTTCAAGAGCATCATTTTCCCCCAAGATTTGGAGTTCCAAGAATAGTCATAGTGACGGTGGATCACATTTCATAAACAAAGTTTTCGACAGATTGCTTGAGAAACATGGTGTCCACCATCGAGTAGCTACACCCTATCACCCACAAACAAGTGGACAAGTGGAAGTGTCGAACCGACAAATCAAGGAAATCTTGGAAAAGACTGTCCGAATAGATAGGAAAGATTGTCTCGCAATTGGACAATGCCTTATGGGCATATCGGACCGCCTATAAACCACCACTGGGTACGACACCCTTTCACTTGCTGTACGGAAAATCATGCCATTTAACCAGTTGAACTGGAGCACAAAGCAGCCTGGGCAACCAAATTGTTAAATTTTGAT
>NW_026617851.1:0-15063 GCF_000801105.2 Raphanus sativus
GCGCTTGATCAGCTCCTCTCTTCCTTAGCAATCTCGTGACCTTCCTCAGCTTCTCTCTTCTTCTCATGTCGACATACAAAGCCTTCCTTGTCTATTTAAATAATACTTCACATTTAAAATCTCCTCTCTCCCTTTGCCTTGCACTTCAAGTGATAGCCTTGATATGTACTCTTCATCAAGTCTCCTTGATAGTGTGTATACATGTGTGATCTTTTATTCTCCTTCATGTCAACACTCCCCCTCAAGCTTGACCATAAGGAACAAGTCAAGCTTGGAAGTCATGAGCAGTCCCTCATTAAAACCTTGCAAGGAAAAACCCATTGGGACAAAACCTTGCAAGGAAAAAGAGTAGATCACTTCATGAAGGAGAGATCACTGACATGAGAGGTCTATGAGTCCAAGCTTTGATGGATGAACTCACAAACCTTGCTGCCTGGCTGCCTTGGTGAAGATGTCAGCTAGTTGATCTTCACTCCTTGTGTAACATGGAAGGATCACTCGCGCTCTACTGCTTGTCTCACCTTGTGGCAATCCACTTCTATATGCTTGGTTCTTTCATGGAAGACTGAGTTGGAGGCAATGTGTATTGCTGCCTGATTGTCACAATGCATGATCATTGGCGTGTTGATCTCAATACCCAAATCCTTTAGCAGTCCTTTGATCCATATGAGCTCACTTGTAAGTCTCCTCATTGATCTATACTCTGCCTCAGCACTTGAGCAGGACACCACCTTTTGCTTCTTGCTTTCCATGTAACCAAGTTCCCTCCAATGAAGGTACAGTAGCCTGTGGTTGATCTTCTATCACCCTATCTCCAGCCCAATCCGCATCACAGTAACCCAACAACCTCAATGCTCTTGTTACATGCCATCCAAACTCCCTGTCTTGGTGCTTCCCTTAGATACCTTAGGATTCTTTCCACCATGTTCCAGTGATGCACCTTAGGGCTCCCATGTGTTGGCTTACTTGGTTTACTGCAAAGCATAGGTCTGGTCTGGTGATTGTCAGGTAGATGAGCTTCCCACCATTCTTCTATACTTCTTGACATCTTGAAATGGAGTAGCTTCATACTCCCCCTCGCAGTACCTTGTAGTCTTCTTCTAAGGTGTTTTTAGCTTTCCTACTTCCAAGGTTTCCTGCCTCATTTAAAATGTCAAGTGTGTACTTCCTTTGAGATAAGAAAAGCCCCTCTTTAGATCGGCATATTTCAATCCCAAGGAAGTACTTTAACTCTCCCAAATCCTTAATATCAAAGGCAGTTTTAAGAAAAGATTTAGTTGAGATGATACCTTCCTTGTTGCTACCAGTGATGATTATATCATCAACATATACCAGTATGACTATGATACCTTCCTTGCTGGTGAGTGTGAAGAGAGAATGATCTGCTTGAGACTTCACAAAGCCTCTTCTATTCAGTGTTGTGCTTAGCTTGTGGTACCATGCTCTTGGGGATTGTTTCAATCCGTAGATGGCCCTCCTTAGCCTAAGCACATTCCCTGGTTTCACCATCTTTTCAAGGCCAGGAGGAGGTCTCATATACACTTCATCTTCTAGTTCTCCTTGAAGAAAGGCATTCTTCACATCCATTTGCCACAAGTCCCACTCTAAGTTGACTGCAAGTGATAGAAGGATCCTTATGGTATGTATTTTGCTACTGGTGCAAATGTATCCAAGTAGTCTTCACCATAGACTTGTGTGTAGCCTCTTGCCACCAGTCTGGTCTTCTTCCTCTCTGGCTTTCCATTGGCTCCATACTTGATTGTGAAGATTAGCCGGCTTGTCACTGCTTTCTTCCCTTTGGGAAGCTCACTTTCAAAGAATGTTTCATTCTTTTTCCATAGCTCCCATCTCATCTCCAACTGATGCTCCCCACTCCTCATCTTGCATGCTTCCTCATATGTCTTTGGAATCCATTCCTGATCCAATTCAGTGATGAAGGCTTGATGCTCTGCTGGGTAGTGAGCTAGTGAGCATACTGCACTAAGGGGTGTGCCACGGCTTCTGCATTGAAGTACACTCTTGTCTTGTCCAATCTGAAGCTGGTTTCCTGATCCTTGTACTTCTTCTAGGTTGTATTGTTCAGGTTCTGCTTCAGCTTCAGTGACTCCGGTTGGTGCTATCATCTCATCTTGATCATGAAGATACTGAGGTTTCTTGAGGTTGCATTGGTTGTTTGCTCAGTACTATCACCCCTTCAGGATCAAGATGAGTGATCTCAACATCTGTAGCTACTTCTTCAGTAGCTTGTGTGTGAACCTCACTGACCGGGGCTGGTGATCTAGATAAACTGATGCCAAGCCTCTCCATCACCACTCTAAGGTTACTTGCTCTTTCCGAGGCAGATTGAGATAGATTCTCAAGCTCTTCCCAACCCTCTCAGCATAATAGCCTTTTGATTCCAGAAACTTAACATCCTTTGACACTAGGACCCTTCTTGTCTCTGGAACATAACACTTGTATCCTTGATGTGTAGAGTAGCCAATAAACATAGCCTTAGTGCTCTTAGGCTCTAGCTTGTTCCTTAGTTCTCCTGGTACAAATACAAAACAAACACACCCAAAAACCCTCAAATGATCTATGGAAGGTTTAGTTTTGTTCAGTACCTCATATGGTGTGGAATCAAGGAGGACTCTAGTGGGGGTGCGGTTGATCAGGTAAGTGGCAGTGACAACTGCATCTCCCCAAAACCTTTTAGGGACATTTGCATGAAACATAATGCTCCTGGCCACCTCCATTAGATGCCTATTCTTTCTTTCTGCACACCATTTTGTTGTGGAGTGTAGGGACAGCTAGTTTGGTGTATGATTCCATGCGCGGCTAAGTGTTGTTTGAAAGCTGTGCTAGTGTATTCACCACCATTATCTGATCTAAGAATTTTAATCTTGACATTTGAAATGGTTAGTGATATAGTTTGAAAGTTTTTAAAAGCTTCTAGCACCCTATCTTTAGATTGCAACAGAGTTATCCAAGTGTACTTAGACTTTTCATCTATGAATGTCACGAAATACTTATGGTGTTTCCTAGAGCACATGGGGCAGTCCACACATCCGAATGAATCAAGTCAAAAACAATTATCATAGATAGTCTTGGATTTAGGAAACACATTTCTACAATGTTTTCCTAGAATACAAGCTTCACAATCATTTTGAAAATTAACACTAGGCAACAGGATGTTTAAGGCATGAGAATGAGGATGTCCTAATCTAGCATGCCACATTACATCTTTAGGGAAATCAGAAACAGAAACAAATGCAACAGATAAATCAGATGCTGGTTTGTGTCCTCAAGCAAGTATAAATCTCCTTTTGTGACACTTTTCCAAGCAACTTACTTGAATCAATATCCTGAAAATACACACTGTTAGGAGTGAAAGTAACATGACAATTTAAATCATTTGTGACTCTCTTAACAGATAACAGGTTTGAACAAAGGTTGGCATATAAAAGGCTTTTGATTCTTTATCAAATAGCTTAAGATCGCCAACCCCTTTGATTGGGATTTATCACCATTAGCTATCATCACATTTCCTAAGGCTGGAACCTGTTTTTAATCAGGCTTAAATCACTAATCATATGATGTGAAGCACCAGAGTCAATTATCAATGGTTTTAGCCGATTTTAACAAGTTTAAAACATCACCAGCAGTGTGAGAAGCATTGAGAGAATTCCAAGAGTTCTAGAGATACCAGATTCTTTTAGGGCCTTGATGAGGACATCCAAGTCAGACTTCTTGAGGAGCTCATCCAGGTTAGGCCTGGGTGTGTTGTACACTGAGGTAGATGGCATGGCGCTTCCACCACCTTGGTTTGGAGTCGCTGGCTCAACACCATCAGCTGAGAAGTTAGCTCTTGCATCCTGGTACTGTGACCTTGGTTCCTTGAACTTGTTTGGCTTTAGGTGAGGGTGCAGGATCCAGCACTTGTCTTTAAGATGACCCTTCTTCTTGCAGTGGTCACAGATCAAGGATCTCCTGTCCTCTTGCTTGTAGGTTGCTTTGTTAGCTACCACCTCTTCAGCTTGATGCGCCATGTTCAGGTCTCATTTGTTTCCAAATAAGCTCACTGAACCTTCTTCCTTCTGGATTTGAGCACAAACATCATCCAGATCAGGGAGTTTGTCTGCCCTCAAGATGTGTTTGATAAGAGCTCCATAGGAAGTGTTGAGTGTGAGCAACATCCCAAAGACCTTATCTTCTTCACGCCTTGCTAGGAGGATGTCAGGATCCATGGTATGAGGTCTCAGTAGCTCCAGCTCAGGCCATAGGGACCTGAACTTGCCAAAGTGGGGTTGAAACTCCATGTCTCCTTGGTTGAGACTGTTGAGAGCTTTCTTCACTTCAAAGACCCTTGTCAGGTTGGAAACATTCCCATACACCTTGTACAGTGTGTCCCATAGCTGCTTGGTGGTCTCACAGTAGGAGTAAGACTCCATGATTGAGGGTTCAAGGGAGCTAAGGAGAGCTGAGAGCACCATGAGGTCTTCTTGGCCCATTTATCTTCATCAGCTTCTTCCTTCTCCTCCTTCTCTTTCCCTTTTTCTCCTTGGTCCAGTAGGCTTGGAAGGCGCTTCAGTTGTGGCATACTTCCATAGTCCTTTGCCTCCAAGGGCTCTCTTCACCATCCTGGCCCAGAAGAGATAGTTAATCCCTTTCAAGGTCACAGGAATGTTGAGATGCTTGTGGTTGTTGTTGTTTTCATCCATCTTGCTTCCAAATCGCCAAGAACAGGAGAGAGAAAGTTGAATATGAATTTGAAAACAAGAACAGCAAAATCAGAGTAAATTGCGGAAGTAAAAGAAGTAGGTTTCAAGAGCTTTGATGCTCTGATACCATGATGATTTGTATGAATTAGTAAGAAGAAGTAGTGAGAATTAAAAGAGAATGTTATGAGGATTGATGAACTCGCGAGAGAGAGTGAGAGAGAGAGAGTGAGTATCAAAGAGTAAAGAGGAATATATTTCCCTTAGTTGATTCAACATGTTACAACACCTATTTAAAGGCTAGACAAGAGATATTTCGACAAGGGAGAAAAGAAATAAACAATGAGATAGTGTAACGCCCCGGCCGCCAACGGCTATGGGCCACCCACGCCGCTCTCTCGCCCGTGGCCCCATCCCATCCGACGGTGGTCGTTAATTTTTCAAGGCTCGAAATCATTGTTTACTGACCCTGCAATCACCAACCCGACCTTTCCCCGTGCTTTGGCCTCACTCGCACGCTATCGAAATCACTTCCCGATAGGTCACCCATCCTTCCACTACTCCAGCTCAAAGCACGCTTAACTCTGGAGTTCTGTCAGGATGTGCCTCCAGAAAAGGTAAGTCAACTTTGGTGATATAGGTAGCCAAATCAATTCTCTTAAGCCTTTTCACATATCACAACTCGGGATGTTTACAATTCACCCCCTCTCAAAGAACGCAAACGTCCTCGTTGCGCTCCACGACAGGTCTCAAGACGCCTCTCAGGTCAGAACTGAGACGGCTAACCAGCTCTGATACCGCTTGTAACGCCCGACCGCCCACGGCTAATGGGCCACCCACGCCCGCTCTCTCGGCCCGTGGCCCCATCCCATCCGACGGTCGGTCGTTAATTTTTCAAGGGCTCGAAATCATTGTTTACTGACCCTGCAATCACCACCCGACCTTTCCCCGTGCTTTGGCCTCACTCGCACGCTATCGCAAATCACTTCCCGATAGGTCACCCATCCTTCCACTACTCCAGCTCAAGCACGCTTAACTCTGGAGTTCTTTCAGGATGTGCCCCCGGAAAAGGTAAGTCAAACTTTGGTGATATAGGTAGCCAAATCAATTCTCTTAAGCCTTTTCACATATCAAAACTCGGGATGTTACAGAGATAGTACAAGTAAAAGAATTAAACATGAGGAGAGGAGGTTCTGGTCGATCAGGCTCGTTCAGATGGGCAGAAAGCGACAGGTCACAACGGTTCCTGCGCTTGATCAGCTCCTCTCTTCCTCTAGCAATCTCGTGACCTTCCTCAGCTTCTCTCTCCTTCTCATGTCCGACATAACAAAGCCTTCCTTGTCTATTTAAATAATACTTCACTCATTTAAATCTCCCTCTTCCCTTTGCCTTGCACTTCAAGTGATAGCCTTGATATTACTCTTCATCAAAGTCTCTTGATAGTGTGTATACATGTGTGATCTTTTATTCTCTTCATGTCAACACTTGCTCACAACACTTATGAAATTTATTCAACTTCTGGTTATTCTCCTTGTGTTTATTCTACTGATTAGTGGTTCCAAATAAAGCTTCTTAGATCGTGGTTCATCCTGGTTTGATAAGAATCATGAAGATATTGCCATATGTCCGAACAGGCTAATCTATAATCATCTGGATATAAAGTGGGATATCTTCTTACTTACAACTCTGTGAGATTTATTCAACTTCCGGGTTATTCTCCACTGATTAGTGGTTCCAAATAAAGCTTCTTAGATCGTGGTTCATCCTGGTTTGATAAGAATCATGAAGATAATGGTGGCATATGTCCGAACATGCTAATCTGGAATCATCTGGATAGAAGGTGGGATATCTTCTTGCTCACAACACTTATGAAATTTATTCAACTTCCTGGTTATTCTCCACTGATTAGTGGTTCCAAATAAAGCTTCTTAGATCGTGGTTCATCCTGGTTTGATAAGAATCATGAAGATATTGCCATATGTCCGAACAGGCTAATCTGGAATCATCTGGATATAAAGTGGGATATCTTCTTACTCACAACTCCTGTGAGATTTATTCAACTTCCGGGTTATTCTCCACTGATTAGTGGTTCCAAATAAGCTTCTTAGATCGTGGTTCATCCTGGTTTGATAAGAATCATGAAGATAATGGCATATGTCCGAACATGCTAATCTGGAATCATCTGGATAGAAGTGGGATATCTTCTTACTCACAACACTTATGAGATTTATTCAACTTCCTGGTTATTCTCCACTGATTAGTGGTTCCAAATAAAGCTTCTTAGATCGTGGTTCATCCTGGTTTGATAAGAATCATGAAGATATTGCCATATGTCCGAACAGGCTAATCTGGAATCATCTGGATAGAAAGTAGGATATCTTCTTACTCACAACTCCTGTGAGATTTATTCAACTTCCTGGTTATTCTCCACTGATTAGTGGTTCCAAATAAAGCTTCTTAGATCGTGGTTCATCCTGGTTTGATAAGAATCATGAAGATAATGGCATATGTCCGAACAGGCAATCTAGGAATCATCTGGATAGAAGGTGGGATATCTTCTTGCTCACAACACTTATGAGATTTATTCAACTTCCTGGTTATTCTCCACTGATTAGTGGTTTCGAAATAAAGCTTCTTAGATCGTGGTTCATCCTGGTTTGATAAGAATCATGAAGATATTGGCATATGTCCGAACAGGCTAATCTGGAATCATCTGGATAGAAAGTGGGATATCTTCTTACTCACAACTCCTATGAGATTTATTCAACTTCCTGGTTATTCTCCACTGATTAGTGGTTCCAAATAAAGCTTCTTAGATCGTGGTTCATCCTGGTTTGATAAGAATCATGAAGATATTGTCATATGTCCGAACAGGCCAATCTGGAATCATCTGGATAGAAAGTGGGATATCTTCTTACTCACAACTCCTATGAGATTTATTCAACTTCCTGGTTATTCTCCCAGTTCCAAATAAAGCTTCTTAGATCGTGGTTCATCCTGGTTTGATAAGAATCATGAAGATATTGCCATATGTCCGAACAGGCTAATCTGGAATCATCTGGATAGAAAGGTGGATATCTTCTTACTCACAACTCCTATGAGATTTATTCAACTTCCTGGTTATTTCTCCACTGATTAGTGGTTCCCAATCAAGCTTCTATATATTGGTTCATCCTGGTTTGATAAGAATCATGAAGATATTGACATATGTCCGAACAGGCTAATCTGGAATCATCTGGATAGAAAGTGGGATATCTTCTTACTCACAACTCCTATGAGATTTATTCAACTCCTGGTTATTCTCCACTGATTAGTGGTTCCAAATAAAGCTTCTTAGATCGTGGTTCATCCTGGTTTGATAAGAATCATGAAGATATTGCCATATGTCCGAACAGGCTAATCTGGAATCATCTGGATAGAAAGTGGGATATCTTCTTAATCACAACTCCTATGAGACTTATTCAACTTCCTGGTTATTCTCCACTGATTAGTGGTTTCAAATAAAGCTTCTTAGATCGTGGTTCATCCTGGTTGATAAAAATCATGAGATAAGATATGCCATATGTCCGAACAGGCTAATCTGGAATCATCTGGATATAAAAGTGGGATATCTTCTTACTCACAACTCCTGTGAGATTTATTCAACTTCCTGGTTATTCTCCACTGATTAGTGGGTTCCCAATCAAGCTTCTTATATATTGGTTCATCCTGGTTTGATAAGAATCATGAAGATATTGACATATGTCCGAACAGGCTAATCTGGAATCATCTGGATAGAAAGTGGGATATCTTCTTACTCACAACTCCTATGAGATTTATTCAACTTCCTGGTTATTCTCCACTGATTAGTGGTTCCAAATAAAGCTTCTTAGATCGTGTTCATCCTGGTTAATAAGACATGAAGATATTGCCATATGTCCGAACAGGCTAATCTGGAATCATCTGGATAGAAAGTGGGGATTTCTTCTTACTCACAACTCCTATGAGATTTATTCAACTTCCTGGTTATTCTCCACTGATTAGTGTTCAAATAAAGCTTCTTAGATCGTGGTTCATCCTGGTTTGATAAGAATCATGAAGATATTGCCATATGTCCGAACAGGCTAATCTGGAATCATCTGGATAGAAAGTGGGATATCTTCTTACTCACAACTCCTTATGAGATTTATTCAACTTCCTGGTTATTCTCCACTGATTAGTGGTTCCAAATAAAGCTTCTTAGATCGTGGTTCATCCTGGTTTGATAAGAATCATGAAGATATTGCCATATGTCCGAACAGGCTAATCTGGAATCATCTGGATAGAAGGTGGGATATCTTCTTACTCACACACTTATGAGATTTATTCAACTCCTGGTTATTCCCACTGATTAGTGGTTCCAAATAAAGCTTCTTAGATCGTGGTTCATCCTGGTTTGATAAGAATCATGAAGATATTGCATATGTCCGAACAGGCTAATCTGGAATCATCTGGATATAAAGTGGGATATCTTTCTTACTTACAACTCCTGTGAGATTTATTCAACTTCCTGGTTATTCTCCACTGATTAGTGGTTCCAATAAAGCTTCTTAGATCGTGGTTCATCCTGGTTTGATAAGAATCATGAAGATAATGGCATATGTCCGAACATGCTAATCTGGAATCATCTGGATAGAAAGTGGGATATCTTTTACTCACAACACTTATGAAATTTATTCAACTTCCTGGTTATTCTCCACTGATTAGTGGTTCCAAATAAAGCTTCTTAGATCGTGGTTCATCCTGGTTTGATAAGAATCATGAAGATATTGCCATATGTCAAACAGGCTAATCTGGAATCATCTGGATAGAAAGTGGGATATCTTCTTACTCACAACTCCTATGAGATTTATTCAACCTTCCTGGTTATTCTCCACTGATTAGTGGTTCCAAATAAAGCTTCTTAGATCGTGGTTCATCCTGGTTTGATAAGAATCATGAAGATAATGGCATATGTCCGAACAGGCAAATCTGGAATCATCTGGATAGAAGGTGGGATATCTTCTTGCTCACAACACTATGAGATTTATTCAACTTCCTGGTTATTCTCCACTGATTAGTGGTTCCAAATAAAGCTTCTTAGATCGTGGTTCATCCTGGTTTGATAAGAATCATAATGATATTGCCATATGTCCGAACAGGCTAATCTGGAATCATCTGGATAGAAAGTGGGATATCTTCTTACTCACAACCCTATTGAGATTTATTCAACTTCCTGGTTATTTCCCACTGATTAGTGGTTCCAAATAAAGCTTCTTAGATCGTGGTTCATCCTGGTTTGATAAGAATCATGAAGATAATGTCATATGTCCGAACAGGCCAATCTGGAATCATCTGGATAGAAGTGGGATATCTTCTACTCACAACTCCTATGAGATTTATTCAACTTCCTGGTTATTTCTCCAGCCAAATAAAGCTTCTTAGATCGTGGTTCATCCTGGTTTGATAAGAATCAAAAGATATTGCCATATGTCCGAACAGGCTAATCTGGAATCATCTGGATAGAAAGTGGGATATCTTCTTACTCACAACTCTATGAGATTTATTCAACTTCCTGGTTATTCTCCACTGATTAGTGGTTCCAAATCAAGCTTCTTAGATATGGTTCATCCTGGTTTGATAAGAATCATGAAGATATTGCCATATGTCCGAACAGGCTAATCTGGAATCATCTGGATAGAAGTGGGATATCTTCTTACTCACAACTCCTATGAGATTTATTCAACTTCCTGGTTATTCTCCACTGATTAGTGGTTCCAAAAAGCTTCAGATCGTGGTTCATCCTGGTTTGATAAGAATCATGAAGATATTGGCATATGTCCGAACATGCTAATCTGGAATCATCTGGATAGAAAGTGGGATATCTTCTTGCTCACAACACTTATGAGATTTATTCAACTTCCTGGTTATTCTCCACTGATTAGGGTTCCAAATAAAGCTTCTTAGATCGTGGTTCATCCTGGTTTGATAAGAATCATGAAGATATTGCCATATGTCCGAACAGGCTAATCTGGAATCATCTGGATAGAAAGTGGGATATCTTCTTACTCACAACTCCTATGAGATTTATTCAACTTCCTGGTTATTCTCCACTGATTAGTGGTTCCAAATAAAGCTTCTTAGATCGTGGTTCATCCTGGTTTGATAAGAATCATGAAGATATTGCCATATGTCCGAACAGGCTAATCTGGAATCATCTGGATAGAAAGTGGGATATCTTCTTACTCACAACTCCTATGAGATTTATTCAACTTCCTGGTTATTCTCCACTGATTAGTGGTCCAAATAAAGCTTCTTAGATCGTGGTTCATCCTGGTTTGATAAGAATCATGAAGATAATTTGCATATGTCCGAACAGGCTAATGGAATCATCTGGATAGAAAGTGGGATATCTTCTTACTCACAACTCCTATGAGATTTATTCAACTTCCTGGTTATTCTCCACTGATTAGTGGTTCCAAATAAAGCTTCTTAGATCGTGGTTCATCCTGGTTTGATAAGAATCATGAAGATATTGGCATATGTCCGAACAGGCTAATCTGGAATCATCTGGATAGAAAGTGGGATATCTTCTTGCTCACAACTCTTATGAGATTTATTCAACTTCCTGGTTATTCTCCACTGATTAGTGGTTCCAAATAAAGCTTCTTAGATCGTGGTTCATCCTGGTTTGATAAGAATCATGAAGATATTGCCATATGTCCGAACAGGCTAATCTGGAATCATCTGGATAGAAAGTGGATATCTTCTTACTCACAACTCCTATGAGATTTATTCAACTTCCTGGTTATTCTCCACTGATTAGTGGTTCCAAATAAAGCTTCTTAGATCGTGGTTCATCCTGGTTTGATAAGAATCATGAAGATATTGCCATATGTCCGAACAGGCTAATCTGGAATCATCTGGATAGAAAGTGGGATATCTTCTTACTCACAACTCCTATGAGATTTATTCAACTTCCTGGTTATTCTCCACTGATTAGTGGTTCCAAATAAAGCTTCTTAGATCGTGGTTCATCCTGGTTTGATAAGAATCATGAAGATATTGCCATATGTCCGAACAGGCTAATCTGGAATCATCTGGATAGAAGTGGGATATCTTCTTACTCACAACTCCTATGAGATTTATTCAACTTCCTGGTTATTCTTCCACTGATTAGTGGTTCCAAATAAAGCTTCTTAGATCGTGGTTCATCCTGGTTTGATAAGAATCATGAAGATAATTGCCATATGTCCGAACAGGCTAATCTGGAATCATCTGGATAGAAAGTGGGATATCTTCTTACTCACAACTCCTATGAGATTTATTCAACTTCCTGGTTATTCTCCACTGATTAGTGGTTCCAAATAAAGCTTCTTAGATCGTGGTTCATCCTGTTTTGATAAGAATCATGAAGATATTGGCATAATGTCCGAAACAGGCTAATCTGGAATCATCTGAGAAAGTGGGATATCTTTTTACTCACAACTCCTATGAGAATTAATCAACTTCCTGGTTATTCTCCACTGATTAGTTGTTCCAAATAAGCTTCTTAGATCGTGGTTCATCCTGGTTTGATAAGAATCATGAAGATATTGGCATATGTCCGAACAGGCTAATCTGGAATCATCTGGATAGAAAGTGGGATATCTTCTTACTCACAACACTTATGAGATTTATTCAACTTCCTGGTTATTCTCCACTGATTAGTGGTTCCAAATAAAGCTTCTTAGATCGTGGTTCATCCTGGTTTGATAAGAATCATGAAGATATTGCCATATGTCCGAACAGGCTAATCTGGAATCATCTGGATAGAAGTGGGATATCTTCTTACTCACAACTCTATGAGATTTATTCAACTTCCTGGTTATTCTCCACTGATTAGTGGTTCCAATAAAGCTTCTTAGATCGTGGTTCATCCTGGTTTGATAAGAATAATGAAGATATTGCCATATGTCCGAACAGGCTAATCTGGAATCATCTGGATAAAGTGGGATATCTTCTTACTCACAACTCCTATGAGATTTATTCAACTTCCTGGTTATTCTCCACTGATTAGTGGTTCCAAATAAAGCTTCTTAGATCGTGGTTCATCCTGGTTTGATAAGAATCATGAAAGATATTGCCATATGTCCGAACAGGCTAATCTGGAATCATCTGGATAGAAAGTGGGATATCTTCTTACTCACAACTCCTATGAGATTTATTCAACTTCCTGGTTATTCTCCACTGATTAGTGGTTCCAAAATAAAGCTTCTTAGATCGTGGTTCATCCTGGTTTGATAAGAATCATGAGATAATGGCATATGTCCGAACAGGCTAATCTGGAATCATCTGGATAGAAGGTGGGATATCTTCTTGCTCACAACACTTATGAGATTTATTCAACTTCCTGGTTATTCTCCACTGATTAGTGTGTCCAAATAAAGCTTCTTAGATCGTGGTTCATCCTGGTTTGATAAGAATCATGAAGATATTGCCATATGTCCGAACAGGCTAATCTGGAATCATCTGGATAGAAAGTGGGATATCTTCTTACTCACAACTCCTATGAGATTTATTCAACTTCCTGGTTATTCTCCACACTGATTAGTGGTTCCAAATAAAGCTTCTTAGATCGGGTTCATCCTGGTTTTGATAAGAATCATGAAGATATTGGCATATATGTCCGAACAGGCTTAATCTGGAATCATCTGGATAGAAAGTGGGATATCTCTTACTCACAACTCCTATGAGATTTATTCAACTTCCTGGTTATTCTCCACTGATTAGTGGTTCCAAATAAAGCTTCTTAGATCGTGGTTCATCCTGGTTTGATAAGAATCATGAAGATATTGCCATATGTCCGAACAGCCCATCTGGAATCATCTGGATAGAAAGTGGGATATCTTCTTTACTCACAACTGCCTATGAGATTTATTCAACTTCCTGGTTATTCTCCACTGATTAGTGGTTCCAAAAAAGCTTCTTAGATCGTGGTTCATCCTGGTTTGATAAGAATCATGAAGATAATGGCATATGTCCGAACAGGCTAATCTGGAAATCATCTGAATAGAAAGTGGGATATCTTCTTACTCACAAACTTATGAGATTTATTCAACTTCCTGGTTATTCTCCACTGATTAGTGGTTCGAAATAAAGCTTCTTAGATCGTGGTTCATCCTGGTTTGATAAGAATCATGAAGATATTGCCATATGTCCGAACAGGCTAATCTGGAATCATCTGGATAGAAAGTGGGATATCTTCTTACTCACAACTCCTATGAGATTTATTCAACTTCCTGGTTATTCTCCACTGATTAGTGGTTCCAAATTAAAGCTTCTTAGATCGTGGTTCATCCTGTTTGATAAGAATCATGAAGATAATTGCCATATGTCCGAACAGGCTAATCTGGAATCATCTGGATAGAAAGTGGGATATCTTCTTACTCACAACTCCTATGAGATTTATTCAACTTCCTGGTTATTCTCCACTGATTAGTGGTTCCAAATAAAGCTTCTTAGATCGTGGTTCATCCTGGTTTGATAAGAATCATGAAGATATTGGCCATATGTCCGAACAGGCTAATCTGGAATCATCTGGATAGAAAGTGGGATATCTTCTTACTCACAACCTCCTATGAGATTTATTCAACTTCCTGGTTATTTTCCACTGATTAGTGGTTCCCAATCAAGCTTCTTATATATTGGTTCATCCTGGTTTGATAAGAATCATGAAGATATTGACATATGTCCGAACAGGCTAATCTGGAATCATCTGGATAGAAGTGGGATATCTTCTTACTCACAACTCCTATGAGATTTTATTCAACTTCCTGGTTATTCTCCACTGATTAGTGTTCCAAATAAAGCTTCTTAGATCGTGGTTCATCCTGGTTTGATAAGAATCATGAAGATATGCATATGTCGAACAGGCTAATCTGGAATCATCTGGATAGAAAGTGGGATATCTTCTTACTCACAACTCCTATGAGATTTATTCAACTTCCTGGTTATTCTCCACTGATTAGTGGTTCCAAATAAAGCTTCTTAGATCGTGGTTCATCCTGGTTTGATAAGAATCATGAAGATATGCATATGTCCGAAAGGCCAAATCGATGGCACATCTGGAATCATCTGGATAGAAAGTGGAGAATATTTTCTTAACTCACACACTCCTATGAGTTTATTCAACTTCCTGGTTATTCTCCACTGATTAGTGGTTCCAAATAAAGCTTCTTAGATCGTGGTTCATCCTGGTTTGATAAGAATCATGAAGATATTGCCATATGTCCGAACAGGCTAATCTGGAATCATCTGGATAGAAAGTGGGAAATCTTCTTACCTCACAACTCCTATGAGATTTATTCAAATTCCTGGTTATTCTCCA
>NW_026617852.1:2500-10000 GCF_000801105.2 Raphanus sativus
TCCTTGCCTCGGTTTCCCAAGTGATAATATCCTTGCCATTGAATTCCCATACTATTTTAAGCATAGGAACAGTCTTTCTCCTCATTGCCTTTTCCATTCTATCTATGATCCGAACCGGCCTTGTCTCTAAGGTGAGGTTCTTACCAAGATCTTTTGGAATCTCAGGCAACACAATGTCCTGGTCAGTCAGACACTTCCTTAGTTGGGACACATGGAACACATTGTGATAAGCATCCATCTCCGATGGCAAATCCAATTTGTAAGCCACTGCCCCAACTCTCTCAAGTATCCTGAACGGACCTAGGAACCTTGGGTCCAGTTTCTTCCTCCCAGAAACTCTGGCCCTTCCCTTGAATGTGATCATCTTGAGATAGATTAGATCACCAACCTCAAACTCAAGATGTTTTCTTCTTTTATCAGCATAACTCTTTTGGCGGTCTTGTGCCTCTTTCATCTTCTCCTTGACCAACTTGATCTTCTCAGTTGTCTCCTCCACGATCTCAGGACCTATTATGCTGCGCTCCCCCACTTGGGTCCAGCATAAGGGTGTCCTGCAAGGCCGCCCATACAATGCCTCATAGGGAGACATGCCTATACTGGTGTGGAAGCTGTTGTTGTATGCAAACTCCACCAGTGGCAAATGCTTTTCCCATGAGTCACCCCAGTCCAGTACACATGCCCTCAGCATGTCTTCTAGTGTCTGGATAGTTCTTTCTGATTGTCCATCCGTTTGGGGATGGTAGGATGTACTCATGTTCACTCTAGTTCCTAAGGCTTTTTGAAAAGCCCTCCAGAAATAAGAGGTGAACCTCGGGTCTCTATCAGAGACTATACTGGCCGGCACTCCATGCAGCCTTACTATCTCATCAATGTAGATCTTCACTATCTCATCCACACCATCACCCTTCTTGATTGGTACAAAGTGTGCAGACTTGGTCAGTCTGTCCACAATCACCCAAACTGCATCCTTCCTACTCCTTGTCGTTGGGAACCCAGTCACAAAGTCCATTGTGATGTGATCCCACTTCCATTCAGGTATAGGGAGGTTCTGCAGCAAACCACTGGGAACCTGATGCTCGGCCTTGACTAGTTGGCAAGTTGGACACTTGGCCACCCACTCGGCCACGTCTGCTTTCATCCTTACCCAGTGGTAATACCTCTTCATGTCCTTATACATTTTGTTCAGCCCCGGGTGCACTGAGAACTTAGACTTATGAGCTTGCCTCATAATCTCTTCCTTTAGTCCCCGGTCACTCGGAACACTCACACGCCCATGTACCAAAATGGTACCATTGCTGGCCGTCTGGTACTCTGTCTTGTCATTCCTTGCAACCTTTTGCAAATTTTCATCAAAGCATTGTGCTTGTCTGATTCTACTCAGGAGATCAGCCTGATCCACAACCTCTAGCCCCAGAGGTTCATCCTCACTGACCAAGGTGTTTAGATTCAAAGACCTAACCATCCCTTCCAATACCTCAGCTTCTCTTTCAGCTGACACTTCAGCTCTCCTCCGGCTCAAGGCATCTGCTACCAGATTTGCTTTGCCCGGATAGTAAGTAATATCAAGATCATAATCCGCCACAAATTCCATCCACCTTCTCTGCCTCAAGTTTAACTCAGGCTGAGTAAAAATGTACTTGAGACTCTTGTGGTCGGTTAGGATCTGAACCTTGGCACCATACAGGTAGGACCTCCATATCTTCAGAGCAAATACCACTGCAGCCATTTCTAGGTCATGAGTTGGGTAGTTGCCCTCATGTTTCCTTAGTTGCCTGGAGGCATAAGCAATAACTTTCCCATGTTGTGTGAGCACACAGCCTAATCCGGTGATGGATGCATCTGTGTAAACCACATATGGTTGGTCAGCCTCAGGCAGCACTAGCACTGGTGCACTGGTCAACATGGTCTTTAAGGCCTGAAAGCTCTTATCACATGCATCAGACCATGTGAACTTCACATCCTTTCCAGTAAGTTGTGTCATAGGTTGTGCCACACTTGCAAACCCCTTGACATACTTCCTGTAGTACCCGGCCAAACCCAAGAAGCTTCTAACTTCAGTAGCATTCTTTGGTCTTGGCCACTCCTGTATACACTTGACCTTCTCCTGGTCAACAGAAACTCCTTCCTCAGACACCACATGGCCTAAGAATCCAATACTCTTCTGCCAGAAACTGCACTTGCTTAACTTAGCAAAGAGCTGCTGCTCCCTTAGCCGTCCCAGCACCAACCTGAGATGCTTCTCATGGTCCTCCTCTGTCTTAGAGTATACTAGTATATCATCAATAAAGATGATTACAAATTCATCTAAGTAATCTCGGAAGATACCATTCATCATCTTCATGAAGGCTGCTGGTGCATTGGTCAGTCCAAACGGCATGACCACAAACTCATAGTGGCCATACCTTGTCCTGAATGCTGTCTTTTGCACATCCTCTGGTGCAATGGGAATTTGATGGTAGCCTGAGGCTAAATCAATTTTTGAGAACCACTTGGCTCCTCTCAACTGATCTAGCAACTCATCAATCCTGGGCAAGGGATACTTATTCTTGATAGTAACCCTGTTCAGCCCCCTATAGTCAATGCACAATCTCAAACTCCCATCCTTCTTTTTGACAAAGAGGACTGGTGCTCCCCATGGGGACACACTTGGGCGTATAAACCCCTTATCCACCAACTCTTCAAGTTGTTTCTTTAACTCAGCCATCTCAGCTGGTGCCATCCGGTACGGACTTTTGGACATTGGGACCGTTCCAGGTTCAAGTTCGATCATGAACGGGTCAGCCCTATCAGGAGGCACACCCTGAAGCGCCCGAAATACATCACTAAACTCTTGAACCAAACGTATCCCGTCCGGGCTACCACCCCCCACAACCTCCTTAGTGCTAATGGTCGCCAACCAGGCCTCACAACCATTCCTCAGCATACTTTCCACTTGGACCGCTGAGACCACTAAGCTACCCGAGGTTGGTCGGATACCTTGGAATCTGATCGGGGGTCCACACCCACTCTCAAACTGCACCCTTCCTCGGTGACAATCTAAGGTGGCCCGATTCTTTCCAAGCCAATCCATCCCTAAGATCACTTCGTGATTCTTAAGGCTAACCACTACAAGATCCACAGGCAATGCCCTCCCTTGTATCATAACTGGGATATCCCTTACCAGGCCTTGTGATTGCATCCTTTGGCCTCCGGCCGCAACCACAACCCCAGGATCATCCCCTGAACCAATACAAAACAATCCTTTTCCAATCATCTCTGGACTCACAAAACTGTGTGAGGCTCCAGTATCAAACAGGACATGTGTTTCCACACCACCAATACACAAGGTCCCTACAAAGACCCCATCTAAGTTCCTAACCATTCTAGGTTCCGTACCATGCATAGTTCCAAAAATAAAAGAATAAGTTTTAGAAGTTACCAGTGATTGCTTTGAATGGCCCTGTCTCTTCCACATCCTTGGACAGCTCATACACCCTTGGAGTTGAGGTTTGCCCCCGGTTCTGGTCCGGCCTGCTACCCCCACTCCTGTTCTTGTTCTGTCCATCAGATTGCTTTGGACAGTCCTTCTTGAGATGACCCTTAAGACCACAGGTATGGCAAGTCCGGTCACCTCCCACATTTGGGCACTCTCGAGCAAAGTGTCCCATCTTACCACAACGAGTGCAAGCGCCCATGGCTCTCCAGCACTCCCCATAATGGTTTCTGCTGCACTTAGGGCACACAGGCTTACCACTTGAGGTTTTACCCTCCTCAGCCTGGTCCCTCTTTCTCTTCCGGTCACCACTTTGCCCAGGAGCCACCACCACACTCTTCACCTTGTGCTTAGCTTCCTCAGCAAGGTTAGTCTCCAGCATAGCCATCCTCTCAACCAACTCAGTCACATTGGAGAAGGTCCGGACTGAGCAGTAGGTCTTGAGTTCAGGCCTTAAGCCGCGGATGAACCTTCGGACCTGTACTGCCTCATCCTCCAACTCCCTTCCCACAAAGCGCCTGAGCCTGTTGAACTCTTCTTCATACTCTCTGACTGACCGTTTGCCCTGGACCAAGTCCAAGAACCTAGCCTCCAAACGGTCCCATGCCTCAGCCGGAAAGTACTTGTGGTTGAACTCCACTTCAAAGTCAGCAAAGCGCTCAATGGTTCCATTGGTGCGTTTGTCCAAGGCTATCCACCAGTTGTGTGCATCAGCCTCCAGGAAATGCACAGCAATGTCTCTTTGGTACTCCTCAGGGCACCGGGTTGATTTGAAGTTTCTCACCAACCGGTCTCTCCACTCATCAGCCTCCATAGGATCAACACTTCCAGCAAAGTGCTTTGTCCCTAGGCGGGTGATGTGCTCTAGGACTTTCAGATAGTCCACTTTCTTAGCTGATCCAGATGGTGGATCCAGCTCAATCACCTCAGCTACTGGTAACACTCGTCCACCAGCTCCACCATTTCCACCAGCTCCCACTTGAGCTTGTGTGGCTTGTCCAACGGATGAGTTTACCACTGGGGTGAGCACCTGAGTCATGGCTACCATCTGACTACCCATTAGCCTAATGGCAGCCAATATCTCCTGCATGGAAGGCTCAGCCGCCTGATCACCCGGACCAGTCCTCCCATCAGTCCTGATGTTTGGATCAACCCGGTGACCAATCTCTGAAGACTCAGCCTCTCCATCCGGATCATCCTGGTGCTGCCCAGCAGCTGCACCTAACTGACTTCCAGCTCCCTCGAGCTGCCTCACGGTCTCATTCAGCTGCTCATCCGCACCGTCCGGCTGAACCTCAGCCTGATTAACTTGGACTTCAGTCAGGACGGTGTCTCCGGTCCGACCCATGGGTGGAACCATTAACTCCACATTTGGGTTAGGCACTGATGCATCTCCAGCACCAGACACCCCAGCCCCATCCTTAGCTTTCCGAGACCGCTTCCTTGTTCCCTTTGGCACATCAAAACCAAACGCAAACCAAATGTTAGTCTTGATATAAACACAAACCAAACTTTCTAAACCTCAAACACATAGACATAAGCAAATAAAAACATACACAAACATGTCAAGAGACTCAGCCGGATGTGTGATGACCTGCCCCCTAACCCAACAGCCTAGAATCAAGCATGCTCTGATACCAACTTGTAAGACCCGAACCTGGATCCCATGATCCAACCAGTCCAAGTACTTACCTAGATGTCTAAGTGTAATTCAGCCGGTTATAGTCCAATAATTTCTAAGTCATTTTCAATTCATTTGAGGTTTATATTTAACAAGTACAATGCGGAAGCATAAAAGAAATATCATCTTATATATATATGTCAATGTGATCCATACAAATCATTCAATCCACACAAGTTGCACAATAGGCTATCATAAGTTCATCTAAACTAGACACACATCACACATCCTTCCACGGCCAAGTCTTCAAGACTCCTTTGCTTTACCACGATCACTGCTTGTTCCTGAAACCAAACCACAACACATGAATATACATATGATCCGATATCCTAACATCAAACTAATCAGTACATGGTTCCGGACCCTAGATCACATCTAAGTCCCATTTCTGATCATCCTAATTACTCGGCCAAAAACTCTAAACTATACATGATAATTCATGATAAATCCAAACTAAAAGAAAGGTCCAATTGGATTACTCAGAACCGGCCTCAGTCATCTAGACTTTGACCATGAACCGCCAACCGGCCAAACTGGACCAACCCTTAATACATGTTATAATTCGAATCTATCACTTTGATAATTCCTTATAAATCCCAATTAAGAGATTACAATCGCCAAACCCCAATGGTTCCCTTGGAAACCATGAGATCGGACCATACCTCCCCAACCAAGGCCGCGGAGAGATTACACTGATCAATCCGTGCCTTGGGGGTTTGTCCGCGGGTTTCAACCCTCAGACCACATCAGAAAATAGTAGGGAAGAGATTGATAAAGAGAAAGGAAGAAACGGATGCAACCAACACATCATGGTTCAACCGGCCAGACCATTTAAACCCACGGTCTTGCGCGGTTACCATCCGGAGTGCATCAGTACCTTTGGCGTACGTTCCTCTGCGCCTCCATCCTTCTCTGTCTCCTTCCTCTTGTCCTTGTCACTCGGCCCGCCTGCCATGTTCTTATCTGAACCGTTTCCACCGATTAAAACTCACCGGAACGCCACACGGATCACTCCCCACCGCCGGTCTCTTCTCTCTTTCTCTCTGGTAGAATTTTGGCAGAGGTTTGCTTAGTTGTTTTCGTGATCTAAATTGATGAACAATGACTCCTATTTATAGGAAATGTCATCGACAGGCGGTTGGGACAAACGGTTACACGGTTTGGGCGAGAAGGCGCCAACCGCTCCCTTTTGCATCCCTTCGGCCAAACCGCTACCCAACTGCTCCCTTTGATCGATGTTCAGCTCCCCAACACTCCTCCAGGTGCCTAGCTCACTTGCCAAGCTCCATGGTCTCACCTGACCATGTCACCACCGAACCGGACCCATAACCACTCACGGTCCGGTACAACCGTTCATGAGCCGAACACTCCGTCCAGCTGAGGTGAGCTGGTCACTAGCTTCCCCAGCTGAGTGAGCTGACCTGCCAGCTACTGGAGCTGTCCTAGACTTGTCTGAGCTACTGTGAGCTTGCCTCACTCCATTCCTAGCTGCCCGAGCTACCAAACCTCTACGGCCAGCTACCAAAACACTTGTCCAGCTCCTTTGAGCTTACCTTTCCTTCATTCTGGTTAAGTCTCAGCTTCCTGATGCACTTAACCCCATTTATGGACCATGATACGCTTGCCTTAAGGTCTCATGACCTGGCTGGTGCTTGTCCTCGCACCATGGCCCATCCGGATGGCTTATCTAGAACTTGGGACATGACAGCCGTCCGGAAGGAAAAAAAAAAAAAAATCTCATGTACTGATCACCCACAGGCTGGGTGTACTGATGGGACAGTCAGGGTGTGAAAATACTCCAGACTGTCGTGAACGTCCGTGAAGGCAAAAAAAAAAAAAAAAAAATCATGTACTGATCACCCACTGATCACCCACG
This sequence comes from Raphanus sativus, assembly GCF_000801105.2. Classification (NCBI taxonomy): domain Eukaryota; kingdom Viridiplantae; phylum Streptophyta; class Magnoliopsida; order Brassicales; family Brassicaceae; genus Raphanus; species Raphanus sativus. Next base: position 9,530 of record NW_026617852.1, read on the forward strand.
GCTGGGTGTACTGATGGGACAGTCAGGGTGTGAAATACTCCGCAGACTGTCCTGAACGTCCGTGAAGGCAAAAAAAAAAAAAAAAACTCATGTACTGATCACCCACTGATCACCCACGGCTGGGTGTACTGATGGGACAGTCAGGGTGTGAAAATACTCCGCAGACTGTCGTGAACGTCCACAGACTGTCTTGATCACCCACGAAAACTCAAGAAGTCAAAATTTTCAAAAAAAAAAATTTGAAAGAAATTTTCTGAAAGGAAACATCACAAATACACCAATAAAGAGTTTAAGATGTCAAGTGTTAATCAAAAGTTGCAATAGACGTCCGTTAGACCACAAGGACCAGACACTTGTAGCATGCAAAAGACATGGTTAGAGGCAAAAGAAAATTATGAAAATTTGCCAGAAAATAGCTCTAACCATGTATATGAAGCATGCAAAAAATCAGATTCAAATTCGAAGTATTTT
>NW_026617853.1:0-15060 GCF_000801105.2 Raphanus sativus
AACAAGGGAAAGAAGAGATGTCGAGAATAGAGGAGGAGAACAGGAGAAAGTAGAAGAAGCTCAGCTAAAAGAAGCAATGGAGAGGCAAAGGAAAGAGGAGGAACGTTATCGGGAGCTGGAGGAGCGGCAAAGACAGAAGGAAGAAGCAATGCGAAAGAAGAAAGCAGAAGAGGAAGAAGAACGTCTGAAACAGATGAAACTGTTGGGTAAAAAAAATCACGCCCTAAACTATCCTTTGCCTTAAGCTCCAAGTGAATGGATGAAAAACAAAATGAAAATGGTTCTGTTGTGATGATATGTGCTTCTTTCTCTCAAAGATGCTTTATGATTATTTGTTGGAGCTTAAACCACCCTTTTATTATCCTGTAGTTCTTCTAGCTTAGTTTCTCGATTTGTAATTTTAATACATACCGAGTTATAAAGCGAATGACCCAGTAACATCCATTCCAGTCTGTGTTGCAAAATGCAATAAAAGCATCATCTTTGAGGCACATTCATTGCACATAAAAAATTTACAAAACATTCATTCACAGTGAGGTTTTTCAATGTCAAATGTATAGAGAAGTATTAAGAGAAAACTAGATGATCTTAAATGGAAGAAGAATGATTTTTTGTTTTTGTTTTTGGAGTCCTACATCCCTTCAGGGAATACCTTATGTAGAAAATTGACAAAGCGTTTTGAGTAAATGGTGGGTTCGGTCACAGATATTGTCAAGGGATCATACTGCAAAGACTTGCATTTATGCTCCACTTTCTTCTTGGTGTTATACTCCTGTAGAATATCTATGATTCCCATGTACACAACCACGTCGTATACTTCAAAGAGCTCAATTGTGGCAGACTCTTCCTTGTCCTCATCAAGCTTGTGGTGAGCTTGAGCCGGCATGTTCACTCCTAACTGTACCCGCAGCCTAACAAAGGACAGTAGATGCAGTGACATTGTTAAGCTATAAAGCATGGTTAAATGAAGAAAGCAAAGAGAAGGAAGTAAGTAAACCTTGCGGTTCCAGGAAGAATGAGATCAACTTCTTGCTCTCCAACGGAAAATGCTCTGAGTGTGCTTCCTCTGATGTGAGGACCTGGTGCAGTACTCACGGAGTTGGGTTCGTGAGTCACCAGTAGCAATCCTTTTGGTGGAATGGAGAGTTCTTGAGTCACACCAACTGAAAATAAAAATATGAAACGGTAAGTGTCTTAAGACCTTATCATTAGGACACTACTAGATATCTTCTTGATACACTGACACCTACCGTCTACAGAGGAAACGCTCTCTTGATCTGAGATTGCGTTAGGAGGCTCAAGGATATCGTTAAGCTGCCCGGGAGCTCTAAAATGTAATCCCAGTAAAAGACTGTAGTCAATGATCTGTAGAGATTCCAAGAACGCACAGTCCAAATAAATTTGCCTGCCAACAAGGAGGTTCCACAAACAATTAGAAACTCTCAAATGCTTAAGATTAATGCACCAAGAAACTGTAAGCGATTTCAGGAAGAAGAAGATACAAGCGCTCACTTGAAGAGTGCTTCCCTTAACAGCTTGTCCATATGAAATTCATAAGCAAGATCAAGATCTTTCAAGGTTGTCTTTTCTTGGATTTTAATCTTTTCAGTAAACCTCCCTTGTGATGAACCCTTAAGATCATATCGACGATGAATCTTCAGCTCTGTGCAAAACATGTTTCCCATGACCACAAAGCGTACCTATCAAAACACCAAAAAAAAAAACTCATTTTACAAATAAAAGGTGGAAACACAATGAAATAACCTTAAGGAATAAAAGGTTAAGGGTAACCTTTTTCCCCCACTTGAGTGTTATCCTATGAACTCCAAAGAATTTGGTTATAAGTGTGTTCTCATGGTCCCCTACATGTTTATAGTACCTTGGCAACATTTTGAGTAGAACCTATAAACCAAAAAAAAAAAAGCTGGATGTTAAGAATCTTTCCAAAAACCACTATGGCTGGTTGAAGAGAAGCAAGAATCAAATCACAGCTTTTTTTTTGTGTGTCAGTTAGTTCAAAACCTTCAACTCAGATTGTTTTAATGTCTTGATGACAAATCTGTCGTCGTGAGAAAGGTAGAAGATACTGCCACTTTTACCAGGGGAACAAATCTCTGTCAGCCCATCATCACCACATATAGACATCATGTACTCTGCAGCATCTAACTTGAACATTTCCCTCAAATTCCTAACACATTTCATTGGAAAAAAAAAAGTACATAATATCAATTTAAATGAACAAACCAATCATTTATTATTTTGGTAAATCTTATATGCTTGAAAAAATCTGTCTTTACCTGAAAACCATAGGACAATAGTCTTTCCAAGAGAAGTCGATAGATTTGTGCGGAGGCGTAAGATTAGAGCCGTCTCTGGGGAAGAACATAACCGTTCTGGCCTTCTTACCAAAGTCAGAACCACGTACCTCTCGCCTTGGCACTGGTGTGATTTTCCCCACAGTATACCTATAAAACTTCCAATGAGTTCTTGTGTTGATTGACATATGTAATGGTCATTAGACTTTTTAGGGTGTAGATATAGTTTTACCTGATACCAAGTTGGAGATTAAGCATCAGATGATAATTATGTTCCCCGGTAAGAAACGTCATGAAAGTCCTCGCACTGACTTGTTTACTAAGAGCTGTTGAAGAAGGTGGTCTAATCTTGAGCGACCTGTCAACAGAACTCGTGATCACACTCTCTCTAATCAAAACTCCTTGCATGTACTCCCTCTCGTAAGCGATACGGTTCTTATCCTGTCCCCCCTCGCTTTGCCTTGCCGACCCAAAAGTCCTCGCAGACTTGGATGTCAAGTCTCTTGGATGATCAGAGGCTAAAGTATTCATGGAAAGACTTCGACTCACATTGCTCAGACTCCTTATCTCATCAACACCCATCGAGGAGTTACTACGAGAGAGCACAAACTTCCCAGTGTCATCGTACTCGAGCGAGCGGCACCACTTCTTTAAAGAAGGATGCTTACTCCCAGCAGGGTAAAAGATCCCTTTCCCGTCTTTAACGCCACGAGACCACGTCCCAAAGTACAAAGACCCATCAGCAAACTTGTAAACACCAGAGCCGTGTCTAGACCCGTTCAACCAAAACCCGTCGAAAAGATCACCATCCCCCCATCTCATCACCCCTCTCCCACACATCTTACCTTTCTTCCAGCTCCCTATGTACCTGTTCCCGTTGGTCCAAGAGTAGCTGCCACGCCCTTCCTGCGACCCTTCTTTCCAAGAACCGTCGTAGAGATCGGAGTTGCAGTACTCTTTCCTCCCTAGACCGTGCCTCACGTTCATCCTCCACGCTCCGCTGTAAACAGACTCGTCTGGCGAAGTCATGGTGCCGATACCGTGGAGGTAGCCGCCGGAGAAGTCTCCTTGGTATTTAGCTCCGGATGACCAGGTGAGCTTGCCTTTGCCGGAGATTTTGCCTTGGTCCCAGTCTCCCTCGTAGACGGTTCCATCTGACCACGAGTATTTTCCTTTACCGTGTGGAAGCAGTCCTTTGACTTCACCGGAGTAGAAATCACCGTTTGAGAACTCTCTTTCTCCAGGAGGGCTGAGGATACTACTACTACACACAAAAAGAAAGTATCAAACCTTTAACAAGCTAAGCTAGGAAACGAATAATAATGATGTCTCAGTTTTTGTCAACACCTTGTATCCATCTCGGCTTAGTGATACAAGAACATCTGTTTCATCCCCTTTTACAAAATGATGTTTAAAGCTGTCTTCTTGAGCACAAGGTCCACTTTTTTTTTTCTGTAGGAGAAATAAAAGATCAAATTTTTGCAATCAGGAACTCGTAGGATTGATCAAAATACTCAGAAAGTCAAACAGTACTCAACCAAATCCATACAAGGACAAAAGAGCTGCTCCATTCAAATTTCATTATCCAAACAAATAGATTGAAAACAGAGATAGAGAGCTAAATCATTCGATTAACTAATACACACAAGTCTCAAGCTTGAATCTCAGAACATGACGATTCATAGTTTTGACGGAGAAAAAAGGAAAAAAAAAAAAACAAAATTAAACTCAGGAAAACACCCAAATACGCAGAGTACTCACCCAGACGAATCTTAACAAGAGACAAGAAGAAAGAGGAAACCCAAAGATTGAGCAAAGAGGTTTGAGAATTGATTCTGAGTTACTGTAAAATATTTATGTTTCCCGCATGCACCTATGTTCCATTCAAACCAGCTTCTCTTTTGTCCAAAAAAAAACAGCTTCTCTTTTCTTTTTCCTTTTTTAGCGAATTTATGCGACATGTTTTTTTCTTCTCTCTCTCTTCTGTTTAAGAAAATCTTTTATTAATATATTGACTGGTTCATATAAATGATGGGCACATATTTCAAATAAGTACATAAAAAGTCTTTTTCTTTGTTAAAATTTTCTTTAATAAAAAAATCTGACAACAACAACAATATATGTAAGTTTTCTTTATGATATAGTTTGCATCAAGAAAACAAATCACTAAATTGCAAATTTTCAGTTGTTATTTAACATTCGCACCAAAAAAAAAAAATGCAGTTGTTTTTATTATATTGCTAATATCTTTCTTCGAGGTAGCAGATTTAAATTTCGCTTGGTTTTCAAACAGTGTGATTCGTTGGGGTTCGTAACTTAGTATATTGGCAAAACACTACTTAAATTAAAACTAATATTCTTAATTGTATTTTAATTATCAGCATGAAATTTTATAGTCAAATGATTTGTAGTACAATGGCGGATGGTGAAACTCTTTCAATATATATATATATATTTAATCTAGAGATCCTTAACCATTTTATTCCAGTTGTTTATTTCTAAAATGATAATAACACCTAGTAATCTTCATGTTTTGATGATTAGCGTGTACTTCGATTCTTCCAACTGCGAAAATCGAATTTGTTAGTATACATAATGTGAACATACTAAAATAATGTGAGATCTCTGATACGTCCAACAACCAATTTATTACAAATACCTTTTTTAAGGACTAGTATCCATAGTATATAGTAACGAAATGAGTTTGTTTACTCAGATGCGTTACGGTCAAACCAATCAATAATTTATTTAAGTTATCTAACTAATGTTTAGGCCAGATCAATTATTAGTTTGGATAATCTATGTTATCGTATAGAATTATACAACTGTCAAATCATCCAGAGGTTCAAATAATCAAATCCATATTTGATTCGAACGACGTTCGTTAATTACTGATCCCATATAACATACTCATATCAAAACGTATTTTCACGAATAATAGAAGGGAATGTAATCCATTGGAAACAGTTTTATATTTGGGATTTATACGCTTGTCTGAATAGGCTTATAATATTCGCAAGGCTCTCCACCGAATAAAAGCTTTATTCCCAAGAAACACCGGTACTATTTCCTCAAAATATAGTTACTGCATGGGTTGTATCGCAAAAAAAGTGTTTTGTAGAGTTACATACGCGTTCATGAATAATATACGTTGCATTTCAAAAAACATTGGAAAGTTTAAAACACTTGTAAATGTTTAACCAATTCATTTTGACGTTTAAGCCCAACAAAAAAAAATCTTAGAATAGTTGAACAATAATTATACTTTTCAATAGAATATAACTCAATTGAATGTGAGACGAAACGAAAAAATGTTTCAACCAAAAAGAAAAGATGACAAAAGCAACAAAAAAGTTCAACCATGTTGATCATCATATTTACATGCACGAGGTTTTACGTTGAAATAAATCATAGCACGCACGACCCAGAGAACAAATAAATCAAAGTACTTGATGTAGACAAATAAATTAAAGTTGACCACTCCTAGCGCTCAGGATTTTGTGAAGAATGACAGTAGAACAAAAGTCTCTTCTTTTTTTTCAAAAAAAAAAACAAAAAAAAAACAAAAGTCTCTTCTAAAATCAGCTGCAAAAAAAGATCTTCTGTTTATGTATCTTACTTCTCCGATACTTCTTCAAATATAGATTTTAGAAACCAAATAAAAAATCTGTATAAAAGAATTAGACGACATTTGCACCGGCCAGGATCAGATCTAGTTATCTAAGTAAATAAGAAAGCCCGACCAGATATATTTTTCTGCTGAAGGTTTTCAAATATATAACTAAATTTAGCTATGAACGATGTTGACGTGGGAAAATATAGAAAATAAAATATGAACAAAGAACGACAACGATTTGATAAAAAAAAAAGGAAACAAAAAACGACAACGATGTTGTGCGGTGCTATTAAAAGGGACGGCGACTTCGTGAATTATGACAACACAACCGAACAAGACAAACCATGCATGATAGGATCCTGGTTTTTTTATTGCTGTCCTTTTTCTAATTAAACATGGACCCCTTTACATCGCTTGTTAATTTTTTTTATCTGTTTGCTTTTGCATTTATGAATTGTTTTTTTCTATTGAGGATTTATACACGTACCACTTCAATATATTCGTCCAAAAACTAACTCATGATCAAAATATCATTTTGAGGTCGGGAGAGTAAGGTTCCAACTCATATATGAAATAAACGTCTGATAGTAATTTAATGATCGATATGCATAAATTCACCTTTTAAAAGAAATTAACCACAATGTTTTCTTTATATAATTAGCATGCATATGCTACAGTATAATGCAAAATACAGTATTCCAATGGCATGAACTAGAATTGCAAATTTTGCAAAGTCTCAACATGATTAATTAGAATAATTTCCATTTAATATGAATCATATATATATATATAGTGCCTTTTTAAATCAACTTCGATATATATCAAAATTGCTTCGGGACTAAATAAGCAATTGCAATGACATTAAAGTATCTCACTACGAAAGAAGAACAAAATGGAATTGGAATAGATATTTAAGAAGAGGTTGATGATTGTTTTTAAAGAAAAAGAAGAGGTTGATGATGAAAAGTGAGAAAAGTGGTGAAGTGGGTGTCACGAAACGTATGAAGAGAAGTAGGAGTGGGGCTGTGCTGCTCCTTGTCGGTTCCTGCCGTACGGTTCGTTCCCAAGAATCTCATTTCTTTATTTCCTATCTTCTCCAATACATATATAGTTTAGAAAATAGGTTAGAAAAAATGTTACTCTTCCATAAATTATAAGGAAAAATACATCTTATTGAAAAATGTCAGTATAACCCTAGGTCTTAATGTAACAGTGGTTTATTAACTTAGTGGTTTTAACTTTTAATGTAACTTGGAAACCTACAAATTTTGTTTTCCTGTTAAAAAAAAACACAAAGTAATACGCATGATGAACCAACAGTAAGGCCCGTTGTACAATCACTCCTTAAGTCATGTTTAAAGCCCAAGAGGCCGAAACAGAAAGCCCGCTTGATCTCGTGAAACACGACTCGACTGAAACACAGTTCCGGTAAGATACTCTTTGCTCCCGTAGGTAGTAAGTAGCTTGCTCGAAGAAGAAGAAACATGGAGACGCCAGTTCTCGGCTTCGAACAACGCTGTCCTCGTCATCTCTTCAACACCAACCCTCGTCCCTCTCCCCATCTCCCCCACTCCACCGTCGTCTCCGTACGAACTCTCACAACACCTACGGCGGCGACCACCGTCGCGAAACCACCGGCGGCCGTAGTAGCAGCAGCACAACAACCTCCACGCACAAAGCCTCACTCCAAATCCTTCCTGACGAGAAAATCCGCAATCTCTGAAATCGAACAGTCCCCTGACTTCCTCTCCTCTCTGCAGAGGTAAGTAAAGCTTCTCTCTTTAGTCTTTTTGCTTCTCTCTCTCTTGTCCACTTAATTATACTCCATAGCCTCTCTGCAGATTAGCTAGAGTTGTTAAAGTTCAAGACTTGAACGTGATTCTCCGTGATTTTGGAATCTCCGGACGCTGGCATGACCTTATACAGGTTAACTCGGTTTAACTGAAACATAAAAGATTTTAAAAATGTTAATTTTTATTGTGTTTTTTTGGGGGCAGCTATTTGATTGGATGCAACAAAATGGAAAAGTTAGTGATTCAACATACAGCAGCTGCATCAAGTTCGTTGGAGCTAAAAGCGTCTCAAAGGCTCTGGAAATATACCAAAGCATCCCTGACGAGTCTACTACCAAAACCAATGTCTATATATGTAACTCCATCCTCAGCTGTCTGGTCAAGAACGGGAAGCTTGACAGCTGCATCAAGTTGTTTGATCAGATGAAGCGAGATGGTCTTAAACCAGATGTTGTTACATACAATACGGTAATGTCATTATTATATGCAAATGCAACATTTTTTTGTGTGTGTATAGTTTCTATAATATGTTTTTTTTTTCTTTCTTCTTTGATGTCTATTTAGCTGCTTGCAGGTTTCATCAAGGTGAAAAATGGGTTCCCTAAGGCTATGGAACTCGTCGGAGAGCTGCCACGTAATGGGATAAAGATGGACGGTGTGATGTACGGGACTGTCTTAGCCATCTGTGCTTCGAACGGTCGATGTGAAGAAGCTGAGAGCTTTATCACGCAGATGAAAGCTGAAGGTCATTCGACAAACATTTATCATTACAGCTCCTTGCTCAATTCTTATTCTTGGAAAGGGGATTACAAGAAAGCTGATGAGCTGATGACCGAGATGAAATCAGTAGGATTAGTGCCTAACAAGGTGATGATGACAACTTTACTAAAGGTGTATATTAAAGGAGGTTTGTTTGAAAGGTCAAGAGAATTACTCTCTGAACTTGAATCTGCAGGCTACGCCGATAACGAGGTAAAGCTCTCTATATATTCTATAGAAAAGGGTAAATATAAACCTGTCTGCAAATGTGTAATTCTTTACATAATTACATGATAGAAAACATTGCTTATAGGCTCGTATTGATTGAATCTCATATAGTGTTTCTTTATAGGCTGCAATTTTCTTATGGTACGTTAAAATGATCTTGTTCTCTAGATGCCATATTGTATGTTGATGGATGGCCTTTCAAAGACGGGGAAGTTAGAAGAAGCAAAGACAATCTTTGATGATATGAAAAGGAAAGGCGTTAAATCTGGTATGTTTATTTTTATGTGATGACTAGTTAGTTAGCTTTCATGTTTCTCATTCTTTACTCTTCCATCGGTTGCTTGCGTTAATTTTATGAATCACTGCAGATGGCTATGCAAACAGCATTATGATAGCTGCTCTATGCAGAAGCAAGCGCTTCGAGGAGGCAAAACAACTTGCGAGGGACTCCGAGACCACTTACGAAAAATGCGACTTGGTTATGCTGAACACGATGCTCTGCGCGTATTGCAGAGCAGGAGAAATGGAAAGTGTGATGCGAATGATGAAGAAGATGGACGAGGAAGCCGTTAGTCCCGACTATAACACTTTCCATATCTTGATCAAATATTTCATCAGGGAGAAACTGCACCTGCTCGCGTACCAAACCTTGCTTGACATGCACAGTAAAGGCCACCGTCTTGAGGAGGTAACTAACTAGCATCATTGCATTTTCTTAGTAGTAGTTATCAAAATGTCTTATGTTGTAAATCTGCAGGAACTTTGTTCGTCCTTGATATACCATCTCGGTAAAATTAGAGCTCATTCAGAGGCATTCTCAGTGTACAATATGCTGAGGTACAGCAAAAGAACTATATGCAAAGATCTGCATGAGAAAATTCTCCACACTCTAATCCATGGGAAACTTCTTAAAGACGCATACGTTATAGTGAAGGTTTTGAAACCCCTCTCTTAGTTTCTTTTTTTTTTTTATTAAACATTTGGTATATTGCGTGAAGCCAAAACTCTGTATCAGGACAATGCAAAGGTGATCTCACAGCCTACTTTGAAGAGATTTTGCAGAGCTTTTATGGCCTCTGGGAATATTAATTTAGTGAACGATGTTCTGAAGGTCTTGCATGGTTCTGGCCACAAAATCGATCAGGTAAATAAATCAACCAGGAACACACGTTTTGTTTGCAAAGACATTACAGTTGAACTATATGCTTCTGTTTTTATAGGTTCAGTTTGAGGTTGCGATTGCACGATACATTTCACAGCCAGATAAAAAGGAATTGCTTCTTCAACTACTACAATGGATGCCTGGTCAAGGATATGTTGTTGACTCCTCGACAAGAAACCTTATTCTTAAGCAATCTCATTTCTTTGGTCGGCAGCTCATCGCGGAGATCTTGTCTAAGCATCATTTCGTGTCAAGGACGATGGTAAAATCTCGATCTGAGCCGAAGTTTAGTAGAGGGCAGAGAGGTAAATAAGAAATGTAATAGATGTATGTACTTTTTGTTTCACGGAGTAGATAAGAGAGAGAAACATTTTGTAGATGCGCTTTACATAAATATATTTCATTAGACCAACAAGAAGTTTCCTGTTACGCAAAGCAGAAACCAAAAACTCCAATGATTCACTTCCTCTTCTTCGTAGTCTCTCAGTCCCAATACAGCACCAGTTAGTCGCCCGAAATGAGGAAGAAGGAAGACTAGTATTCGACAAGAAATGAATAAAGAATAAGAAAAAGAAGCATTGACTTTTGTGGGTGAAACGTTACGTTTGAAATACTGTAATCTCTGAACTAGACATAGTCTCTCTCTCTACTCTACCTTTGCAGATAAAATTCAGCAAGAGAGAAAACACGAGTATGAACACGAAAACAAAAATCTAATTTACAAGATGAGGTCACATTGTTCATACCCTGTAGACAGAACTCATAATCAACCTCTCTTCTTCTTATACTGCGAATTTTACAAATCTTTCAAAAACCCAAACCAAAGCATTGTAATTGGCAAAGACAAAAAAGAAAGCAGATACTTTTACGTTTCAGCAAACCAACGGCAACTTCTTTCTTACATAGACATAAAATTAAAAAAAAAATCAACTGAGTTTCACTTCTCCACTTGCGTGTGCTTGCTTTACAGTCTTATCATATTCATCTTCGTCGTCTTCCTCTTCCTCTTCCTCCACCTCTTCCTCTTCTTCTTTCCCCTCTGAATCTCCCTCTCCTCCCCAGCCAAAACCTCCTATGGAACGGGAAACAGGGGGAGGCGTTTTGGCGTCATCCACTATCTTCATGATCTCTTCAGCGGTCTGGAGGGAGAAGGTTGGGTTCTCTTTCTTGAATAATGCAGCTTGAGCTGTCTCTGTGAGTTCCCTTGGCAAGTTCTTGGTGAACCATGGGTGTTTCTTGATTTCTGCAATGGTTATCCTCTGCCACAACAACAACAACGTAAGCTCAATTGTCACACAAAACCATCTTTTTATAAAACATTTTGGAGCTCATTTGATTTGATGTGTATACCTTGAGTGAGTTGGCCACAAATATACGGGAAAGGAGATGTTTGCAATCTGGTGAGATGTGGACGTAGTCCGGGATTTTGTACTGAACAGCCATGATTTTCTGTACAACAACAAGATCACACATTGATGAACAAGAGGCAGGCAGGCAGCATAGTTCCCGCGAGATATATGGCTCAGAAGAAGAAAGCTTACTTGTATTGTTTTCCTGAAGTTTTTGGGGTCTTCTTGGTCTTCAAAAGGGTATGCTCCAACAAGCATGACATAAAGAGTTACACCACAAGACCACACATCAGCCATCTGAAAGAGAAAAAAAAGAAAGAAGAGATCTTATGTACACTCATTGCAACGAGCAATGATGTCCTGATTGACTAAGAGTCAAATAGCAGGAAGAGTACCTTGCCATCATATTCTCTGCGAGAAAGGACCTCAGGTGCAATATATGCTGGAGTTCCAACAGTTGATTTGGGCCTCGAGTGCAGTAGAGAGGACTACAAAAGGAAGAATAACAATGCTTTTACGACAATGGGGGAAGGAAAAAAGAAAAGAGGATCTCATATAAAAGGGGAGAACTTGGTATAATGACAGAGACCTTGGAATAACCAAAATCACATATTTTGAGACGTGGAGCAGGACTACCATCCAGGAGTGTATTCTCGAGCTTCAGATCTCGGTGGCATATTTGCTGCACAAGATTAATAAACGAAGTGTTGAGCTCAAACACCTAAGGGATTTTACAAACTTCCGGAACTCATGTCTCAGCCTTACCATAGCATGACAATAGCTAACACCTGATATAAGCTGCTGGAAGAAGTATCTCGCCTGGAAAAAAAAAAGAGAAAAGGGACCATTATAAGAAGAAGATTCGCATGTTTTTTATATTCTTCTGTTCGAAGCTGACCTCATCCTCACTGAATCTTCCAGCAGCGCAAATACGCTGGAAAAGTTCACCACCAGCAGCATATTCCATGGCAATGGCAAGATGAGTTGGCGTCAACACCACCTCCTTAAAGCGGATTATATTAGGATGGCGAAGTGATCTGTGATTGATGATCTCTCTCGCCACATTCTCATCAATCTGTTATCCCAACAACAACAAATCCTAATGCTCTCAGAATTAGCACTACAATTAGCTAAAGCTAATCAGTGATTGCAGAGAGGAGTGAGAGGGGGGGACCTTGGGGCCACGCTCGATGTACTTCATGGCAACAAGTTCCTTAGAGTCTTTGACCTTCATGAGTCTCGCCACTCCGAAATTCCCAGCTCCTATGTCTTTCACCAGCTCGTACTTCTCCATCTTTAACCCAAAACCCAAAAAAAAAAAAATCTACAGAATTCTCGTTTGAAATTCAGCTTCCCCTCCTACCCGCTAAAAAAAGCACAGACGACAATTTAACGTGAAAATCGTGAACAAGGACCAAAAAAAACAATCACGGATGCGATTCCGAGATCTCGTGATTCGCAGAGAAAAAGGAAAGCGATAACGATGATTGAAAGCTGATTTGAGGTTTGAAGCCAAAGGTAAGAATCGTCGTCTTTTTTTCCTTCAGACAATAATAAATGATGATCAGAATGAGAATGAGAATGAGAATGAGAATGAAGGAAGAATCTCTCCTCTCATGATGCTTCCTTTTTTTAACAAAGTGGGACCCTCAAGTTACCATCCTAATAAATTCCATTCACTCTAGTTTTTATTTGGGCCTTTGGTGCTCAAAAAAATAATTTATATGGGCCTTTAAAGTAACAAACAAGGCCCAGTTAACTGATTTGATAACGAGTTATGAGCTTTTTATTACCCAATGCGTTACACTGAGAGGATCTCTACCAAACATCAACAACACTGTGTTCTCTTCTCTGTCTGGTCTCTCTCCCTTTCTCGATCGCTCGTTACCGAGAAACGAGAGAGAGCTGACACTGTATTCTCATTATACGCCAATTTGAATCAGATCAATCGATCCTACTCATTGGTCTTATCTTAACGCATTCTCATCACCGTCTCCGTCTTCCTCAGATCTGATCGTCCGCCGGGTTTCGCGATGCCGTCTTCCTCTTCCTCCACCGCCGCCGTATTACTTCTCCTCGTTTCTATTTTCGCATCCTCTCTCGCCTCCGATTCAGATCACAAGGTTATACTCGGATCTCCTTGTGCCTGACATTCAGTTTTATTCATACAGCTCGAATCGAGTAATGTGTCTGTAGATCTCGTGATTTTTTTGCATGGTGTTTGTGAGTTGTTCTGTTCTTTTCCGGGTGGGTCGGATCCTGGAGCTCCACTCCTGTTGATTCTTTGTGACTTAGGCTTCTTTATGAATAATCAGAGATCATTTATACGTTTCTGTCAAAGTCAATGTTTTTGTTTTTTGTTTTTATTTTTGTGTGTTTCCAGTATCAAGCGGATGAGCAGGTTACACTGTGGGTGAACAAAGTTGGGCCATATAACAATCCACAAGAAACCTACAACTATTACAGTCTTCCCTTTTGCCGCCCCTCTCAAAACGATGTTCACAAATGGGGTGGTCTTGGTGAAGTTCTTGGTGGCAATGAGCTCATTGACAGCGAGATCCCCATTAAGTTCTTGAGTATGTTTTTGATTCCCCCATCTTTAACCTACTAGTTATCTTAGCTGTGTTCTAGTTACAGTTACATTTATCTCTTTTGTTTTGTTTTATTTTTCCACAGAAAATGTTGACAGGAAGGTTATCTGTCAGCTTGAACTCGATGAACCTAAAGTCGAGCATTTTAAAGATGCCATCGAATCTAGCTACTGGTTTGAGTTCTTTATGGGTATGCATGTTTCACTTTCCCTTGTACATATTTTGCTGCTGTACTAGCTTGTAACCAAATATTTTTATTTTCTTCAGAGAAAAACATCTAGCGGTTTTCTACTCTGTAAAGTTTATAATGTTTTTATTTGCTTAGTTTGCCTTTCAAGACCTTTTCTTTTTCTATAGCATTCTATATCATTTTTATGTTACATTTTAATCATGCAAACGTAAACAACCCTCTATTGGATTTTCACGATGTTAACAGTATCTTTTACATCATAGAAGTTGTAGGATATGTAATTTTACTATTTTTCATAGTGATAGACCTGGAAAGGTAACTTGTTTCAATCGCTAACCTTATTTCTCACAACTTTTTTTTTTTGGGTGGCATCTGATTTGCGTGGACTTTCATCGGGTGGTTCTAACTTCAGATGATCTGCCTTTGTGGGGTACGAGCTTTTATATTTTTTACTTGTAATATCCCAAAATTAATTATTTTCTGTTTTAGTTATAGATTGTATTAATACTGTCTCATCGTTATTGTAGGATTCGTTGGTGAGCTGCATTCTGACAAAAATGGTGAAAACGCCAAACATGTCCTCTACACACATAAGAACATTATTGTCAAATACAACAAAGACCAGGTCGGTTGTCACTAATGCATTAAGCAATAATGTGAACATCATGTGCAGCGATCTTATTAATTTACTTTTATAGATCATTCATGTTAATCTCACTCAAGACAACCCAAGGCCATTGGAAGCCGGGAGGACAGTTGATCTGACGTATTCTGTTCAATGGATTCCAACTAATGTCACATTTGCCCGCCGTTTTGATGTATATTTGGATTATCCATTCTTCGAGCACCAGGTAACTTTTTGCTTTGTCTTTGATTGTGATTGGTTCACAGTTTCACAGTGTGTTCATCTCTTTATAATGTTTGTTCAAGCTTTATAGTTTTTTTTTCTCCTTTTTGCAGATCCATTGGTTCTCCATCTTTAACTCGTTCATGATGGTTATTTTTCTCACTGGTCTGGTCTCAATGATATTGATGAGAACTCTCAGAAATGATTACG
>NW_026617854.1:0-15059 GCF_000801105.2 Raphanus sativus
TAATCTGGAATCATGTGGATAGAAAGTGGGATATCTTCTTACTCACAACTCTTATGAGATTTATTCAACTTCCTGGTTATTCTCACTGATTAGTGGTTCCAAATAAAGCTTCTTAGATCGTGGTTCATCCTGGTTTGATAAGAATCATGAAGATATTGCCATATGTCCGAACAGGCTAATCTGGAATCATCTGGATAGATAGAAAGTGGGATATCTTCTTACACACAACTCCTATGAGATTTATTCAACTTCCTGGTTATTCTCCACTGATTAGTGGTTCCAAATAAAGCTTCTTAGATCGTGGTTCATCCTGGTTTGATAAGAATCATGAAGATATTGCCATATGTCCGAACAGGCTAATCTGGAATCATCTGGATAGAAAGTGGGATATCTTCTTACTCACAACTCCTATGAGATTTATTCAACTTCCTGGTTATTCTCCACTGATTAGTGGTTCCAAATAAAGCTTCTTAGATCGTGGTTCATCCTGGTTTGATAAGAATCATGAAGATATTGCCATATGTCCGAACAGGCTAATCTGGAATCATCTGGATAGAAAGTGGGATATCTTCTTACTCACAACTCCTATGAGATTTATTCAACTTCCTGGTTATTCTCCACTGATTAGTGGTTCCAAATAAAGCTTCTTAGATCGTGGTTCATCCTGGTTTGATAAGAATCATGAAGATATTGCCATATGTCCGAACAGGCTAATCTGGAATCATCTGGATAGAAAGTGGGATATCTTCTTACTCACAACTCCTATGAGATTTATTCAACTTCCTGGTTATTCTCCACTGATTAGTGGTTCCAAATAAAGCTTCTTAGATCGTGGTTCATCCTGGTTTGATAAGAATCATGAAGATATGCCATATGTCCGAACAGGCTAATCTGGAATCATCTGGATAGAAAGTGGGATATCTTCTTACTCACAACTCCTATGAGATTTATTCAACTTCCTGGTTATTCTCCACTGATTAGTGGTTCCAAATAAAGCTTCTTAGATCGTGGTTCATCCTGGTTTGATAAGAATCATGAAGATATTGCCATATGTCCGAACAGGCTAATCTGGAATCATCTGGATAGAAAGTGGGATATCTTCTTACTCACAACTCCTATGAGATTTATTCAACTTCCTGGTTATTCTCCACTGATTAGTGGTTCCAAATAAAGCTTCTTAGATCGTGGTTTCATCCTGGTTTGATAAGAATCATGAAGATAATGGCATATGTCCGAACAGGCTAATCTGGAATCATCTGGATAGAAAGTGGGATATCTTCTTGCTCACAACACTTATGAGATTTATTCAACTTCCTGGTTATTCTCCACTGATTAGTGGTTCCAAATAAAGCTTCTTAGATCGGTTCATCCTGGTTTGATAAGAATCATGAAGATATTGCCATATGTCCGAACAGGCTAATCTGGAATCATCTGGATAGAAAGTGGGATATCTTCTTACTCACAACTCCTATGAGATTTATTCAACTTCCTGGTTATTCTCCACTGATTAGTGGTTCCAAATAAAGCTTCTTAGATCGTGGTTCATCCTGGTTTGATAAGAATCATGAAGATATTGCCATATGTCCGAACAGGCTAATCTGGAATCATCTGGATAGAAAGTGGGATATCTTCTTACTCACAACTCCTATGAGATTTATTCAACTTCCTGGTTATTCTCCACTGATTAGTGGTTCCAAATAAAGCTTCTTAGATCGTGGTTCATCCTGGTTTGATAAGAATCATGAAGATATTGCCATATGTCCGAACAGGCTAATCTGGAATCATCTGGATAGAAAGTGGGATATCTTCTTACTCACAACTCCTATGAGATTTATTCAACTTCCTGGTTATTCTCCACTGATTAGTGGTTCCAAATAAAGCTTCTTAGATCGTGGTTCATCCTGGTTTGATAAGAATCATGAAGATATTGCCATATGTCCGAACAGGCTAATCTGGAATCATCTGGATAGAAAGTGGGATATCTTCTTACTCACAACTCCTATGAGATTTATTCAACTTCCTGGTTATTCTCCACTGATTAGTGGTTCCAAATAAAGCTTCTTAGATCGTGGTTCATCCTGGTTTGATAAGAATCATGAAGATATTGCCATATGTCCGAACAGGCTAATCTGGAATCATCTGGATAGAAAGTGGGATATCTTCTTACTCACAACTCCTATGAGATTTATTCAACTTCCTGGTTATTCTCCACTGATTAGTGGTTCCAAATAAAGCTTCTTATTCGTGGTTCATCCTGGTTTGATAAGAATCATGAAGATATTGCCATATGTCCGAACAGGCTAATCTGGAATCATCTGGATAGAAAGTGGGATATCTTCTTACTCACAACTCCTATGAGATTTATTCAACTTCCTGGTTATTCTCCACTGATTAGTGGTTCCAAATAAAGCTTCTTAGATCGTGGTTCATCCTGGTTTGATAAGAATCATGAAGATATTGCCATATGTCCGAACAGGCTAATCTGGAATCATCTGGATAGAAAGTGGGATATCTTCTTACTCACAACTCCTATGAGATTTATTCAACTTCCTGGTTATTCTCCACTGATTAGTGGTTCCAAATAAAGCTTCTTAGATCGTGGTTCATCCTGGTTTGATAAGAATCATGAAGATATTGCCATATGTCCGAACAGGCTAATCTGGAATCATCTGGATAGAAAGTGGGATATCTTCTTACTCACAACACTTATGAGATTTATTCAACTTCCTGGTTATTCTCCACTGATTAGTGGTTCCAAATAAAGCTTCTTAGATCGTGGTTCATCCTGGTTTGATAAGAATCATGAAGATATTGCCATATGTCCGAACAGGCTAATCTGGAATCATCTGGATAGAAAGTGGGATATCTTCTTACTCACAACTCCTATGAGATTTATTCAACTTCCTGGTTATTCTCCACTGATTAGTGGTTCCAAATAAAGCTTCTTAGATCGTGGTTCATCCTGGTTTGATAAGAATCATGAAGATATTGCCATATGTCCGAACAGGCTAATCTGGAATCATCTGGATAGAAAGTGGGATATCTTCTTACTCACAACTCCTATGAGATTTATTCAACTTCCTGGTTATTCTCCACTGATTAGTGGTTCCAAATAAAGCTTCTTAGATCGTGGTTCATCCTGGTTTGATAAGAATCATGAAGATATTGCCATATGTCCGAACAGGCTAATCTGGAATCATCTGGATAGAAAGTGGGATATCTTCTTACTCACAACTCCTATGAGATTTATTCAACTTCCTGGTTATTCTCCACTGATTAGTGGTTCCAAATAAAGCTTCTTAGATCGTGGTTCATCCTGGTTTGATAAGAATCATGAAGATAATGGCATATGTCCGAACAGGCTAATCTGGAATCATCTGGATAGAAGGTGGGATATCTTCTTACTCACAACACTATGAGATTTATTCAACTTCCTGGTTATTCTCCACTGATTAGTGGTTCCAAATAAAGCTTCTTAGATCGTGGTTCATCCTGGTTTGATAAGAATCATGAAGATATTGCCATATGTCCGAACAGGCTAATCTGGAATCATCTGGATAGAAAGTGGGATATCTTCTTACTCACAACTCCTATGAGATTTATTCAACTTCCTGGTTATTCTCCACTGATTAGTGGTTCCAAATAAAGCTTCTTAGATCGTGGTTCATCCTGGTTTGATAAGAATCATGAAGATATTGCCATATGTCCGAACAGGCTAATCTGGAATCATCTGGATAGAAAGTGGGATATCTTCTTACTCACAACTCCTATGAGATTTATTCAACTTCCTGGTTATTCTCCACTGATTAGTGGTTCCAAATAAAGCTTCTTAGATCGTGGTTCATCCTGGTTTGATAAGAATCATGAAGATATTGCCATATGTCCGAACAGGCTAATCTGGAATCATCTGGATAGAAAGTGGGATATCTTCTTACTCACAACTCCTATGAGATTTATTCAACTTCCTGGTTATTCTCCACTGATTAGTGGTTCCAAATAAAGCTTCTTAGATCGTGGTTCATCCTGGTTTGATAAGAATCATGAAGATAATGGCATATGTCCGAACAGGCTAATCTGGAATCATCTGGATAGAAGGTGGGATATCTTCTTGCTCACAACACTTATGAGATTTATTCAACTTCCTGGTTATTCTCCACTGATTAGTGGTTCCAAATAAAGCTTCTTAGATCGTGGTTCATCCTGGTTTGATAAGAATCATGAAGATATTGCCATATGTCCGAACAGGCTAATCTGGAATCATCTGGATAGAAAGTGGGATATCTTCTTACTCACAACTCCTATGAGATTTATTCAACTTCCTGGTTATTCTCCACAGATTAGTGGTTTCCAAATAAAGCTTCTTAGATCGTGGTTCATGTTGAGATGAAGAACCAAAGAGAAGAAGAGATATTCAGAGATGCATCAGGCGAGTATAAGAAGAAACTTGACATTCAAGCTATTCCGTACATGCTTGGCTTACAAGGAAGTAACATAGCAATGCTTACCTTTGGAGACAAGGCAGAGAGGAGTTCAAACTCGCCTAAAGCATCATCAGAGTCAATCAGACCGTTGGTAAAGATGGGAAGCAAGCTGGAGTATTTAAATGATCACATGATCTGTTTAGAGGAGAGAGGAGCAGGTTGCCGTTAAGGACCAGTCACTATCACCTCAGCTTGCAACAACATTCTTTACTATTTATTCTGTTTGTCTGTATTCAGTCTCAACTCTCTTTAAATATTGTAACCATTTGATCTAATGAAATCAAGGAGAAAGAACTCCTATTCTGGTTACTCTCTCTCAAACTCGTCACTCTCTCTCTTCTATTCTTCAATCTGTCCAGAAACTTATTCTTGTGTTTATCTTTGTCATTCTTCACTTAATCTCACTAAATCTCCCAATACTCTCTCAATTCTAACATGGTATCAGAGCAACAAGCTCTTGAAACCTAAATCTCTTCCGCATTTCTCTGTGTTTATTTCTATTTTTGGCAAAGTTCATCTTGTTCTTGAGGTGTTCTTCATCCTATTTCCAGAAATTACCAAAAATAGCAAAGTTTCTTGAAACTGTTCTTGAGAGTTCTTGAAACTATTCTTGAGAGTTTCTTACATTTCTTCCTCTAAGTCTATTATCCAGTGGGTAAAAGAAACCCAACCATGGAAATAGAAAGAAGAGGTGTAATTCCAGTAACCCTGAAGGGTTCTAACTACTTGGTATGGTCAATAGTGACCAGAGCAACCTTGGAGAATCATGGACTTTGGAACAGCCACATCAGAGATGCTGACGTTTCAAAGAGGATGGTTGAAAAGGAGATTCAGGCGAGTGGACTGAAGAATGAAGGCAAGTGGGTTAAAGAAGACCAGCTAGCACTTGGGATCATTCATCAGTCACTGTCAAAAGCAATCTTGGAAGCTTACTCACATTGTGAAACTGCCAAGAGTCTTTGGGAAAGTCTTAAAATTTTTATGGGGATCTCTCCAACCTGAGCAGAGTATTTGAAGTCAAGAGGATTATCAATAACTTGCGCCAGGAAGAAGTGGAGTTTAACCAATATTTTAGCAAGATCAGCAGCCTGTGGGCAGAGCTAGAGACATTGAGACCTTTTTCTGTTGATCCAGATGTGATAAGAGAAAGGCATGAACAAGACAAAGTCTTCAGCCTGCTCCAGAACCTAAATCCAGCCTACAACAAGCTTATCAAGCACATTCTAAGTGAAGAGGAGCTTCCTGACCTAGATGGCGTGGGTGCTCTAGTTCAAAGAGAACAAAAGAACATGGAGGAGGATTCTCACAGCATTGGAGTAGCACCTGAAGGTGTATCTATGTACTCAGCTTTCATCAGTGAATCTAATGAGGGAAAAGATAGGAACAAGGCAGTGATCGATGATGGTCCCATCAGGATGAGTGATATAGAACCACTGATCAAAGCTGCCAAAGCCATTATCTCCTCTAGAAAGTCTGGTACACATTCCCTTATCTCTAAGCCAATCATAATAGATTCAGGAGCTAGTCACCATATGATTAGTGATAGGAATCTTATTAGTGATGTTAGGCCTGCATTAGGGAATGTATTAATAGCCAATGGAGATAGGGTGAAGATAGAAGGGATAGGGAACCTTAAGTTGTTTGATAGGGATTCCACTGCTTTCTATATGCCCACGTTTGCTACTAACCTTCTTTCTGTGAGAAAAGCCACACTTGACCTAAATTGTCAGGTGGTTTTTAGGCCTAATGAGGTTGAGTTCCAGGATCTTAAGACAGGAAAGGTGATTGGAGAGGGATGCAGCATGGGAAACCTATACCATCTCCAAAAGACTAAGCTTTCTTATCCTTCTTCATCTACTCCTCTTTGCATGACCAGTACTAATTCATTTGATAGCACAATTTGGCATGCTAGATTAGGTCACCCACACTCACGAGCACTAGAACTTATTATGCCTAATATGTCATTTGATCATCTAGGATGTGAAGCATGCATCTTAGGAAAACATTGCAAAACTGTGTTTCCAACATCAGTGACAATTTATGAAAAATGTTTTGATTTAATTCATTCTGATGTTTGGACTTCTCCATGTCTGTCCAGAGATAATCACAAGTATTTTGTCACCTTTATAGATGAGAAATCAAAATATACTTGGATTACATTGCTTCCATCTAAGGATCGTGTGTTAGAAGCTTTTATGAACTTTCAATCTTATGTTGCTAACCACTTTAAAGCTAATGTGAAGGTACTAAGATCAGACAATGGAGGTGAATATACAAGCAATGCTTTCAAGAATCACTTGGCAAAACATGGCATAGTTCACCAAACAAGCTGCCCTTATACTCCTCAGCAGAATGGGGTTGCTGAGAGAAAGAATAGGCATCTGATGGAGGTTGCAAGGTCAATGATGTTTCATGCAAATGTTCCTAAGAGATTCTGGAGTGATGCTGTGGTGACAGCATGCTACCTAATCAACAGGATTCCCACCAAGGTGTTAAAAGATATTTCACCTTATGAAGTGCTGAACAAGACCAGACCATCAATCCATCATCTCAGAGTGTTTGGATGCGCCTGCTTTGTGCTGGTACCAGGAGAGCTAAGGAATAAGCTGGAAGCTAAAAGCAAGAAGTGCATTTTTATTGGATACTCATCGACACAGAAGGGATACAAGTGCTACAATCCTGAAACAAGAAAAGTGCTTGTGTCCAGAGATGTCAAGTTTATGGAGGGCAAAGGCTTTTATGCTGAGAAGAATTGGGAAGAGCTCAAAGATCTGTCTCAAGCATCAGACAAGGCTAATAATCTGAGAATTATTATGGAGAGCCTTGGAATCAGCCTATCAAAACCCACGGAAACAACCAGAGCTGCTTCCCCTCATCAAGAGCCTGCTCAAGTGAATGAAGAGGCCACTCATCCTGATCCTGAAGGGGGCAATGAACAAGAACCAGTACAACAACAAGGAGTACAACAACAAGGTTCAGAGGTTCATGATCAGGAGAGTGTACAAGAACAAGACACTGATCAGGAGAGTGTACAAGAACAAGACACTGCCCAAGTTCATGAGGAAGAAGAGCAGCAACAAGATCAGGTCCAAACACTGAGAAGAAGTACAAGGATAAGGAAGGATCCTTCTACTTGGACAAGCTCAAGAGTCTACTTCAACAGTCAAGCAGTAGCCCATCCCATATCCGCAGTATGCTCCTTTGCGCAATTTCCATCTGAACATCAAGCTTTCATAGTTGGGTTAGATGAAGCGTATGTACCAAGATCATACGCAGAAGCAATGGAGCTTGAGGTATGGAGAAAATCGGTTGAAGCTGAGATCAATGCCATGATAGTCAATGATACATGGTTTGAAAGTGAACTCCCAAGAGGAAAGAAAGCTGTGACAAGCAAGTGGGTGTTTACAATCAAGTTTCTTCCTAATGGCAAGGTGGAGAGGTGTAAAACAAGGCTGGTTGCAAGAGGGTTTACTCAGACATATGGAGAGGACTATGTAGACACATTTGCACCAGTGGCCAAGCTACATACAATCCGGATTGTCTTATCTCTGGCGACAAATTTGGAATGGGAATTGTGGCAGATGGATGTCAAGAATGCTTTTCTTCAAGGAGAGTTAGAAGATGAAGTGTACATGCATCCTCCTCCTGGTTTAGAGAAACTGGTAAAGCCTGGAAATGTTCTTAGACTCAAGAAAGCAATTTATGGGCTGAAGCAATCTCCTAGAGCATGGTACCACAAGCTGAGCACCACACTGAATGGGAGAGGATTCAGGAAATCAGAAGCTGATCACACCTTGTTCACTCTCTCCGGTCCAAGAGGAATTGTAGTCATCTTGATTTATGTGGATGATATAATCATCACAGGCAGTGACAAAGAAGGCATCAAAGAAACCAAGGTATTCCTCAAATCTGTGTTTGATATTAAAGATTTAGGTGAACTCAAGTACTTCCTTGGGATTGAAGTATGCCGCTCTAAAGAGGGGCTCTTCTTGTCTCAAAGGAAGTACACACTTGATCTTTTAAATGAGGCAGGAAACCTTGGAGGAAGAACAGCCAAAACACCACTTGAAGAAGGCTACAAAGTACTCAGAAAGGGGGAGTTTGAAGACAAACCTTATGAGGATGTGAAGCAGTATAGAAGGATGGTGGGAAAGCTCATCTATCTAACCATTACCAGGCCAGACATTTGCTTCGCAGTGAACCAAGTCAGCCAACATATGCAGGCGCCTAAGATACACCATTGGAACATGGTGGAGAGGATCATGAGGTATCTGAGAGTAGCTCCTGGTCAGGGTGTATGGATGGCTTGCAATGGAAGCACAGAGATTGTAGGCTACTGTGATGCTGATTGGGCAGGAGATAGAGTTGATAGGAGATCAACAACAGGCTACTGCACATTTATTGGAGGCAACTTAGTAACTTGGAAGAGCAAGAAGCAGAAGGTTGTGTCATGCTCAAGTGCTGAAGCTGAGTATAGAGCCATGAGAAAGCTTACCAACGAGTTGATCTGGATAAAAGGGTTGCTTGGAGACTTGGGAATTGAGACCACAACACCTATCACAATGCATTGTGATAACCAAGCTGCCATTCACATTGCC
Organism: Raphanus sativus; assembly: GCF_000801105.2. Lineage (NCBI taxonomy): Eukaryota > Viridiplantae > Streptophyta > Magnoliopsida > Brassicales > Brassicaceae > Raphanus > Raphanus sativus. The sequence goes on from NW_026617854.1 coordinate 9,080, forward strand.
AGCAACTCAGTCTTCCATGAAAGAACCAAACACATTGAAGTAGACTGCCACAAGGTGAGACATGCTGTGGAGAAGCAAATCATCCTTCCCTGTTATACAAGAAGTGAAGACCAGCTTGCTGACATCTTCACCAAGGCAGCAAGCACCAAAGTCTGTGAGTTCATCCACTCTAAGTTGGGACTCATAGACCTCACATCTCACTGACTCTCCTAACATGGAGACCTCTACTCTTTTTCCTTGGTGTGTTTTTGTCCCACTGGGTTTTGCACACTAAGGTTTTAATGAGGGAGGTTCTTCATGTTTCCCAATCTTGACTAAGTTCCTATAGTCAAGCTTGAGGGGGAGTGTTGAGATGAAGAACCAAAGAGAAGAAGAGATATTCAGAGATGCATCAGGCGAGTATAAGAAGAAACTTGACATTCAAGCTATTCCGTACATGCTTGGCTTACAAGGAAGTAACATAGCAATGCTTACCTTTGGAGACAAGGCAGAGAGGAGTTCAAACTCGCCTAAAGCATCATCAGAGTCAATCAGACCGTTGGTAAAGATGGGAAGCAAGCTGGAGTATTTAAATGATCACATGATCTGTTTAGAGGAGAGAGGAGCAGGTTGCCGTTAAGGACCAGTCACTATCACCTCAGCTTGCAACAACATTCTTTACTATTTATTCTGTTTGTCTGTATTCAGTCTCAACTCTCTTTAAATATTGTAACCATTTGATCTAATGAAATCAAGGAGAAAGAACTCCTATTCTGGTTACTCTCTCTCAAACTCGTCACTCTCTCTCTTCTATTCTTCAATCTGTCCAGAAACTTATTCTTGTGTTTATCTTTGTCATTCTTCACTTAATCTCACTAAATCTCCCAATACTCTCTCAATTCTAACATGGTATCAGAGCAACAAGCTCTTGAAACCTAAATCTCTTCCGCATTTCTCTGTGTTTATTTCTATTTTTGGCAAAGTTCATCTTGTTCTTGAGGTGTTCTTCATCCTATTTCCAGAAATTACCAAAAATAGCAAAGTTTCTTGAAACTGTTCTTGAGAGTTCTTGAAACTATTCTTGAGAGTTTCTTACATTTCTTCCTCTAAGTCTATTATCCAGTGGGTAAAAGAAACCCAACTATGGAAATAGAAAGAAGAGGTGTAATTCCAGTAACCCTGAAGGGTTCTAACTACTTGGTATGGTCAATAGTGACCAGAGCAACCTTGGAGAATCATGGACTTTGGAACAGCCACATCAGAGATGCTGACGTTTCAAAGAGGATGGTTGAAAAGGAGATTCAGGCGAGTGGACTGAAGAATGAAGGCAAGTGGGTTAAAGAAGACCAGCTAGCACTTGAGATCATTCATCAGTCACTGTCAAAAGCAATCTTGGAAGCTTACTCACATTGTGAAACTGCCAAGAGTCTTTGGGAAAGTCTTAAAATTTTCTATGGGGATCTCTCCAACCTGAGCAGAGTATTTGAAGTCAAGAGGATTATCAATAACTTGCGCCAGGAAGAAGTGGAGTTTAACCAATATTTTAGCAAGATCAGCAGCCTGTGGGCAGAGCTAGAGACATTGAGACCTTTTTCTGTTGATCCAGATGTGATAAGAGAAAGGCATGAACAAGACAAAGTCTTCAGCCTGCTCCAGAACCTAAATCCAGCCTACAACAAGCTTATCAAGCACATTCTAAGTGAAGAGGAGCTTCCTGACCTAGATGGCGTGGGTGCTCTAGTTCAAAGAGAACAAAAGAACATGGAGGAGGATTCTCACAGCATTGGAGTAGCACCTGAAGGCGTATCTATGTACTCAGCTTTCATCAGTGAATCTAATGAGGGAAAAGATAGGAACAAGGCAGTGATCGATGATGGTCCCATCAGGATGAGTGATATAGAACCACTGATCAAAGCTGCCAAAGCCATTATCTCCTCTAGAAAGTCTGGTACACATTCCCTTATCTCTAAGCCAATCATAATAGATTCAGGAGCTAGTCACCATATGATTAGTGATAGGAATCTTATTAGTGATGTTAGGCCTGCATTAGGGAATGTATTAATAGCCAATGGAGATAGGGTGAAGATAGAAGGGATAGGGAACCTTAAGTTGTTTGATAGGGATTCCACTGCTTTCTATATGCCCACGTTTGCTACTAACCTTCTTTCTGTGAGAAAAGCCACACTTGACCTAAATTGTCAGGTGGTGTTTAGGCCTAATGAGGTTGAGTTCCAGGATCTTAAGACAGGAAAGGTGATTGGAGAGGGATGCAGCATGGGAAACCTATACCATCTCCAAAAGACTAAGCTTTCTTATCCTTCTTCATCCACTCCTCTTTGCATGACCAGTACTAATTCATTTGATAGCACAATTTGGCATGCTAGATTAGGTCACCCACACGCACGAGCACTAGAACTTATTATGCCTAATATGTCATTTGATCATCTAGGATGTGAAGCATGCATCTTAGGAAAACATTGCAAAACTGTGTTTCCAACATCAGTGACAATTTATGAAAAATGTTTTGATTTAATTCATTCTGATGTTTGGACTTCTCCATGTCTGTCCAGAGATAATCACAAGTATTTTGTCACCTTTATAGATGAGAAATCAAAATATACTTGGATTACATTGCTTCCATCTAAGGATCGTGTGTTAGAAGCTTTTATGAACTTTCAATCTTATGTTGCTAACCACTTTAAAGCTAATGTGAAGGTACTAAGATCAGACAATGGAGGTGAATATACAAGCAATGCTTTCAAGAATCACTTGGCAAAACATGGCATAGTTCACCAAACAAGCTGCCCTTATACTCCTCAGCAGAATGGAGTTGCTGAGAGAAAGAATAGGCATCTGATGGAGGTTGCAAGGTCAATGATGTTTCATGCAAATGTTCCTAAGAGATTCTGGAGTGATGCTGTGGTGACAGCATGCTACCTAATCAACAGGATTCCCACCAAGGTGTTGAAAGATATTTCACCTTATGAAGTGCTGAACAAGACCAGACCATCAATCCATCATCTCAGAGTGTTTGGATGCGCCTGCTTTGTGCTGGTACCAGGAGAGCTAAGGAATAAGCTGGAAGCTAAAAGCAAGAAGTGCATTTTTATTGGATACTCATCTACACAGAAGGGATACAAGTGCTACAATCCTGAAACAAGAAAAGTGCTTGTGTCCAGAGATGTCAAGTTTATGGAGGGCAAAGGCTTTTATGCTGAGAAGAATTGGGAAGAGCTCAAAGATCTGTCTCAAGCATCAGACAAGGCTAATAATCTGAGAATTATTATGGAGAGCCTTGGAATCAGCCTATCAAACCCCACGGAAACAACCAGAGCTGCTTCCCCTCCTCAAGAGCCTGCTCAAGTGAATGAAGAGGTCACTCATCCTGATCCTGAAGGGGGCAATGAACAAGAACCAGTACAACAACAAGGAGTACAACAACAAGGTTCAGATGTTCATGATCAGGAGAGTGTACAAGAACAAGACACTGATCAGGAGAGTGTACAAGAACAAGACACTGCTCAAGTTCATGAGGAAGAAGAGCAGCAACAAGATCAGGTCCAAACACTGAGAAGAAGTACAAGGATAAGGAAGGATCCTTCTACTTGGACAAGCTCAAGAGTCTACTTCAACAGTCAAGCAGTAGCCCATCCCATATCCGCAGTATGCTCCTTTGCGCAATTTCCATCTGAACATCAAGCTTTCATAGTTGGGTTAGATGAAGCGTATGTACCAAGATCATACGCAGAAGCAATGGAGCTTGAGGTATGGAGAAAATCAGTTGAAGCTGAGATCAATGCCATGATAGTCAATGATACATGGTTTGAAAGTGAACTCCCAAGAGGAAAGAAAGCTGTGACAAGCAAGTGGGTGTTTACAATCAAGTTTCTTCCTAATGGCAAGGTGGAGAGGTGTAAAACAAGGCTGGTTGCAAGAGGGTTTACTCAGACATATGGAGAGGACTATGTAGACACATTTGCACCAGTGGCCAAGCTACATACAATCCGGATCATCTTATCTCTGGCAACAAATTTGGAATGGGAATTGTGGCAGATGGATGTCAAGAATGCTTTTCTTCAAGGAGAGTTAGAAGATGAAGTGTACATGCATCCTCCTCCTGGTTTAGAGAAACTGGTAAAGCCTGGAAATGTTCTCAGACTCAAGAAAGCAATTTATGGGCTGAAGCAATCTCCTAGAGCATGGTACCACAAGCTGAGCACCACACTGAATGGGAGAGGATTCAGGAAATCAGAAGCTGATCACACCTTATTTACTCTCTCCGGTCCAAGAGGAATTGTAGTCATCTTGATTTATGTGGATGATATAATCATCACAGGCAGTGACAAAGAAGGCATCAAAGAAACCAAGGTATTCCTCAAATCTGTGTTTGATATTAAAGATTTAGGTGAACTCAAGTACTTCCTTGGGATTGAAGTATGCCGCTCTAAAGAGGGGCTCTTCTTGTCTCAAAGGAAGTACACACTTGATCTTTTAAATGAGGCAGGAAACCTTGGAGGAAGAACAGCCAAAACACCACTTGAAGAAGGCTACAAAGTACTCAGAAAGGGGGAGTTTGAAGACAAACCTTATGAGGATGTGAAGCAGTATAGAAGGATGGTGGGAAAACTCATTTATCTAACCATTACCAGGCCAGACATTTGCTTCGCAGTGAACCAAGTCAGCCAACATATGCAGGCGCCTAAGATACACCATTGGAACATGGTGGAGAGGATCATGAGGTATCTGAGAGTAGCTCCTGGTCAGGGTGTATGGATGGCTTGCAATGGAAGCACAGAGATTGTAGGCTACTGTGATGCTGATTGGGCAGGAGATAGAGTTGATAGGAGATCAACAACAGGCTACTGCACTTTTATTGGAGGCAACCTAGTAACTTGGAAGAGCAAGAAGCAGAAGGTTGTGTCATGCTCAAGTGCTGAAGCTGAGTATAGAGCCATGAGAAAGCTCACCAACGAGTTGATCTGGATAAAAGGGTTGCTTGGAGACTTGGGAATTGAGACCACAACACCTATCACAATGCATTGTGATAACCAAGCTGCCATTCACATTGCCAGCAACTCAGTCTTCCATGAAAGAACCAAGCACATTGAAGTAGACTGCCACAAGGTGAGACAAGCTGTGGAGAAACAAATCATCCTCCCATGTTACACAAGAAGTGAAGACCAGCTTGCTGACATTTTCACCAAGGCAGCAAGCACCAAGGTCTGTGAGTTCATCCACTCTAAGTTGGGACTCATAGACCTCACATCTCACTGACTCTCCTAACATGGAGACCTCTACTCTTTTTCCTTTGTGTGTTTTTGTCCCATGAGGTTTTTCACACAAAGTTTTTAATGAGGGAGGTTCTTCATGTTTCCAAGCTTGACTAGTTCCTATGGTCAAACTTGAGGGGGAGTATTGAGATGAAGAACCAAAGAGAAGAATATGCATTGACAAGAGAAGACAAAGAGAAGATCATATGCTGCGGTTACTTGAGAGAGAAGACACAGTCTTGGATCACAAGTAACCAACTCTGCCCTAACTTGCCTTGAGAGGCAGGGAACTGCTGAGCTCGTCCAGAAAGTATCCAGACACCAATATGACCGTTGGAGAGAAGTTGGTAAGGTTTGGATTCAAACTGAGAAGAGTCACATGTTCAAAATGAGGAGAAGAGAGCTGTTAGGTTCTGTCACTTTCAGACAGATTAAAATAATGTAATCCTTTGTTTATTACTTGTGTCATTGTCTCTTCTCTCTCTGGTTTCTCTATATATGTAATGTGCAAGATGATTAATGAAATTAAGGAGACAGAACTCCTATTCTGGTTACTCTCTCTCAAAACTCGTCACTCTCTCTCTTCTATTCATCAATCTGTCCAGAAACTTATTCTTGTGTTTATCTTTGTCATTCTTCACTTAATCTCACTTAATCTCCCAATAATCTCTCAATTCTAACATTGCTCACAACACTTATGAGATTTATTCAACTTCCTGGTTATTCTCCAC
>NW_026617855.1:0-15056 GCF_000801105.2 Raphanus sativus
TATAAATTAAAAAATTCTAATTTTGAAAACAAAAGTTACTAATTTTTAGATAATGTTATTATATTTTGGATTTTTATTTTATTTTATTTTATTGATAAAAACCCTCCAAATATGTTTACTTAATGTAAAAATCTCTAAACTAAAAATTTACCAGTAGTACTGGTAATTATGACCTGAGAATGTTTAATTCATTAAATAAAATTAGTTTGGAGATTATTTCGGTAAATACTTAGTTTGAGGGTTTAAACTCAAAACAAACTTAGTTGGGGGGTTTTAGTGTTAAAAATCCTTAACCAAATAACAAAAAACATTTTGAGCTTTGGTTTACTAGTTGAATATACGTGAGTAGATTAGTTTTTAAGATAAGTAAACTGGATTGAAAAAAAGGTTAGCATATGATATGTTAACTGGTCAAAATCCAAATCAGTTTTCTGGTGCGCAAATAATTTATTTTCACGATCAATATTTCTTCATGTATTTGCTTGTTTGAAACAAGAAAGGGCCTTCGAGTTTATAAATTTAATTTTGATTGAATTATGTTTAAATTGCAGAATAACCCATACTTTCACTCGTCAAAAGTTTAAGAAATTAATAGATGTAAATTGATTGTCATATAGAAAAGGAACAAAATGAAGATGACCATTTAGAGATCACAACACAACTCACAAGGATTTGGGGACATCGAATGAATTTATGTATTATGCATGAGTTGTGTTAACTATTAGTATCGTTTTACACTGAATATGTTGTTTCCTGCTCCTTACTTCTTATTCTGTTTTGGGTATGTCGTTGTTTAATTTGAACTTTCTGAGTGTCAAATGGTATTAATAAAAAAAAGTTTATCACCATATACTTCTCAATGGTTTTTTTTTCCTCAAAAAAGGACCACGTATGTCGTACATAAAAGATAATATACTCGTGAACATATACCAAGCTTACAACCAACCTTAGAGCATCATTAACCGGGGCGCTTAACCAAAGTGCTTAGGCTAATTTCGATTAAAAAAAATGAAATTTAAAGGGAAGCGGCGACGCTTAATTAAACGACATAAACAACGACGTCTGGGGACACACGTCATCTCTATCTCTCTTATGAAAGGAAGAAGACGAAAGAGATCATTCCGAAACTTGTTTCATGAGGCCGGATGATTCAATCGGCTATTCCGCCTCTCCTTCTTGATTTCTCTTCGAAGACTCCGGATCTCTTTGTTGATCTCTCGTCGACGATGAATCACTGGACGTCTCGCTCGGTTGTTCTTCTCGACACGAGCACATTTGGAGCTCAAAATTTATGTCTTTAGGATTGAATTGGGATTCTGTATATACAGGGGCGAAGCTAGGAATTACTTCTAGTGGGTGCATAATTAGCTAAGGGAAAAATAAATGGGAAAACTGGTGTCGAACTTTGGATATCTGTGGGTGCACATGAAGACTTTAACCATTTTAACCAGCTAAGATTATGACTTTTACATACAAAACTTGTTAATATTGTTAAAACTATGGGTGCACATGCACCCCCAACTCCTTTACTAGCTTCGCCCCTGTGTATATATCTGTTTGAAAGTTATGTGTTTTAGAGTTATTTTTTCTTTGATGTTAAGAAAGATTGTAGCTTTACGTTTAATTTAGATGACGAAAGGTTTTTCTTTTTCTTTCTCAAATTTCAGGTTCTTATCTAGATTCAGGAGAATTTGAAGAAGAAGATGATGATGAAGTTGAAGTGGATTAAGAGTGCAGGGTTTCTCACGCTGATTCTTCTTCTTCCTCATCAACACCTTCTTCCTTGAGCAGAGCTAGTGTAACTGCTGGGATCAAGCGAATAGCTGATTCCATTGTACCTACTAATGGGTGAGATTCCCCTCATTTCCTTTTATGATTGTCTTTAAGAATCGTAATTCTAGACAAAACCCTGATGAGACAGAATGTTCTTTTGATCAATTTTATCTGGAAAAAGGTTTGACCTTTTATTAAGTAGACGACTTTGAATGTATCTTCTTGATTTTAGAAGAGTTTGTTGTGATCTTTGTATCATTTTTCCCATTGGTGATAATCTCTGAGGGAAGTGAATTTTCTTTTGGATGGAGTGGTTGGTCTGGTCCTATAAATGATGTTTCTTGCTATTGATTTCTCTGTAAAAGTTGTCTCAATCTGAGGCTGTTTCACGTGTATGGTTTTACAGGTTTGGAATTGTTATATGTGGAGGATTAGTATTGTGATTCAGATTTTATTATTGGATTGATGATGTAATTAGTATTGTGATTTAGAGATGAAATATGGTGGATTAGTATTGCATTATTTGTGGATTAAGTTTTTTTTAAGAGCTCCAAATTAAGATACTTGTATTGCAGGATAGTAATTAGAGGTTGTTTAAGAAAAGTACTTAACACCCATTTATTATTAAAAAAATAATTAAGCACCCTATTAGAAGTGCTAGGATTAACGATGTTCTTAGACGCTGAACACAAACGTAGCTTTGACACTACATGTGTGAAACAAATAAAAGAAAAATCACTTAAACATTAATTGTGTAGAACAAAAGATAATTTAGGATAATGCCAGGCCTGGATAATGCAAATCTCAATAGTGGTTATCCAATCCCATGAATCATAAGAGCAGAAGAAACATCTTTTTAACAAACAAACTAAATGGTGACCAAGTGAATGGAAGACAATTTAGGAAGAGAAGAAACCAAACTAAGCTTCTTGTCGTGACATCGGTAAAACAAAATTACAGATAAAAATAATGACCATTGACCAAGTGAGTTAGTGAAAATAGAGGAATTCCTTTTCGTTCCTTGAAACTTACACTATTTATTTGATTTTTCTTTTTTCATATTATTCCTTTCCATTCCTCATTTGAAAAAAAAAATTACATTTTTAATCAATTGATAAGGAACAATTAATAACATATTATTATTTTCATTCTCTTAGTTAAAGCTTTTACAATTTAATTAAAGGGTTCAAAGTTAACCAAATGATAGTTGGGAGGTTTTCATTAAATTTCAAAACCTTATAATGGGTACGATCTCACAAAATCTAAAACTTCGGGGGCTTTAGTGCTATTAACTGTAAAAAGCGAACCAAATAATAATTAAAAAAAATGTATATAGAGTAGATTAGGGAGAAGGGAGACATTGGTTTCGGCGGAATTAGGGTTAGACATGGCGGCTTCATCGAGTAGAGTAGATTACGAAATCATCACCGATCCGTTCGATCCACGATGTGTGGTTGCATGCTTTAAGAACCTCTTTGGAGAACTGACCAAGAAGGATAAGCTTCTGCTGAAGAGGATGCGAGGGAAAGAGGACAAAACGAGTCCAAAGGACACCCCACAGGAGGAACGCGATCTCATCAACGAACAGATCAGGAAGTCACAGGTCTCTCTCTCTCTCTCTCTCTATCTATTACCTTCTCAGAATCTCTGATTTGAGATTTGATTCGATAGTTTCTAAGTTGTTTTTCACTTTTGTTATAATAAAAAGGGATTTGACGTGGATTTTTCCAAGTTCCGATGCCTTTTTGATTTCTACGCTGCTTTCCATGTCGATGAAAGACATTCAAACGTAATAAGAGAAACCGATAGGCAGTTTTTCAGAAGATTGGCTCAGGAAGCCATTGCGGATTACAACACTAGAGAGGTCTGAGCAAACAGTCCTTCCTTGTCTATTTCTTTTATTATTTCGATATTGTCAATACTGCAAATTTGATTTTGGTTTGTTTGTTCAGGGGACCAGGTTTGAATTTGTTGAGGTCGAGAAAGCAAATGTGTATAGTAATAGTGGATTCATTTACTTCATCACCTTTGTAGCCAAAGATCCTTGCGACCAGTCAAAAGTGTTTCAAGCTAAGGTCATCAATGTTTTCTGTAGAGAGATTGTGCACAGCTTCTGCAGGCTTAAACCCCGTCAACAAGGTTTTGTAGACATTGTGTAGAATTTTTGTTTTTGCACAGGAAATTTGTGTTATGCCTTTGTGTTTTAATGTTTCATTTCATTTTTGGCAGTAGAATGCGATGACTCTAGGAGAGTTGTGAAGAAACCAAGGTATAATACAAGATCAAGCAAGCGTGCGGGTGTCATTAATTATGTCTCTTAGATAATGCAATTACCATTGTCCGAGATATTCTCCTGTTTGAGGGGAATTTTATCTCTTTATCATTATGTTTATGTATGACTTTTGTGGGACAACAACTACTAAAATATTAAAAACTTTTATCCATTTGTTTCCTGGTGTCTTCTTGTTCCAAATATGCATCCAACTCCCCAGCCCCCCAGGGATTTCCATCTTATGATCGCAGCCAATTGGGTCTGTGCTTTCTTCTCTACTATGGGTTTGGGCCCAATTTACATTATCAAGAGTGTCTTTGGTATCCGGGGTCTCTTACTCCTTCAGCCATCAGTATCAGTATGTTTGAAGTTTGATTATTTACCCAGGTAGTTAAGGTCTTTTGATATTATCGCTACTTACACTTCATTGTCTGATTCATCTAGTCTCTTCGATGAATATTGTTAAAGTTAGTGATGATCTTGCTGTTGAGAAAGACACTCCCGCATCTTCCCTCTTCAAGAGAGGTGAATCATCTCTGGTGTTCAAGCCGGTTTTCTGCTCCTCCTTTATTGAAGGAGTTGTGTGTAGCTCAGCCTCTATGGCACTGACGTTAGCCTTTCGAGTGTTTACGGACTATTCATTGGTCATGGGTCTAAAGAAAGCTGATTTCAAATCTGCTCTCCTCCAAATCTCAACTTATGAGGACTGGATTTCATTCGTTGAAGAAGTGGTGGCTGCTTATGTTTTGTCTACTGCTTCAGATAATGGTTCGAGTTTCCTGATCGTGTTCTCAGATTCTTTCGACTTTGCCTTCCTATTTAACTTAAATAATTGGTACACTTGCTGTATAGTTCCTCTCTTTCTATCAAGTTAGTTGCATTATCTTCTATGTAGTAACGTTAATGCAAATTTGTTTGTGACAAAAAAAGGATCGCAGCCAATTGATTGCAATGGATAATCAAAACGACGGGCTTTTGGGCTCATATACTTTATAGGCTATCATATGCCCATAACGATTCTGTAGCGCATTTAACAACCCATACACGTTCATTTAAGATAACAATCCATTTGGTAATATGCTAGAAAACCACCCAAGACGGTACAAAAATCAGACAAGAAAAAGATAATGAATCAGACAAATGTAGACTCAGGCTAGGCCCCCAATTCCAGAAACCTGTTACAGAAACCATATACATTTAGAATAATACTTTATTTAATCCAAACTACATATATGGAAAGCAAAATAACTACTAATATTCTTTTTTTTTTCTTGAAAAAACATAACTTACCGTAGGGTAGACAATCTCTGAAAACAAAGATTGCTGGCCTTTACCACGGCTAATCTTCCGAGCTATTTTCCCAAATCCCTTTTCTCCCCACGTAACGCCCCATGTGTTTTGTATGATCCAGTAGTGCTCACCATTTATGGTATTGTAGCCGGTAACAAGGACCAAATGATCTCCTAGAGTCTTTGCCTTACTCTTTTTATCTCCATAAAATATTCCCTATATTTTTTTGTAAAAAAGTTTCAAGTCTTCTATGAACTTAAAATTAAAAGTATATATGGGATACATAAATATCTTACAGGTCCTCGATGGTCTTTAAATTCATTGGTTGCATGAATGCTTGCCATCACAGGACTGATTTTCAGTAACCTTATCAGATCTTCTTCCTTAACCATTTTGGTTATAACCAAGTCATCAATCTTCAATACACCAACAGTTTTCTCCTAACGATAATAAGAACAATAATACTTATTAGTTCTGTATAGCAAGTAGAATTATCACTCGGTCACCATATTTTAGATGTTACCTTTATTTTTTTCGCACATGGATCTTTTTTCTCCGTACGCTTCTCACATTCGCAATCCTTTTCTTGAATAGTGCCTTCATTCTTCAGGAAAGTCCTAATTTCTTCTAAATTCTTGACCGCATCGTTGCTCATTTTTTTAGTAATGCCATGGAAAAGATGTTTTACTGATAGGGACACATCTCGATTGAATTTGATCTTGACCACCGCTTCTAGATTTTTAGTAGTCGAATGGGCCCAGCATGTGTCTGCAAAGTTAACAACATGAAAAATATTAGAATATTTTCTTTGGATTAATTTTGTGCAGGAAATAATCCACGAAGACAGATAAAAAACATATACTCTATATGGGATTTAATTGCAAGGTGCGATTGATGTAATTCTAAATAAATAATTGATGTTTTGTGGCTATCCAAAAGATGAGTAAAAAGGATTTTTATGGCTTTCACTATGTTAAAATGAAATCCCTATGTTAAAAGGATTTAACACACATGCACACATATATATACACGTATACCTACGTAGTATTTATCTAAAAATGTATTTGTTTGTGTAATGATTCAAATTTTAAAAAGTGGATTATGAAAAATGCATATACACTTATACCTAATTAGTATTTATCTAAAAATGTATTTGTTTGTGTAGTGATTCAAATTTTAAAAAGTGGATTATGAAAAATGCATTATAATTACCTTTAGTCCCTTGGTTATTAACTTCCCTCAGAACACGATCAGTGTCACTCCAATCTCTAAAATAATCGCCATCATCCCCACAATCCTAAAAACAAGAAAATATTGGATTATGCTAAATGAAAAATAAGAAAAAATAATTTTGTACAAACGTCAAAGAGTGTAACTATATAAAAGGACCTAACCTTGGGATAGTCATCATCAGAAGGCGTCAAACGCTGCAATAACATCATATTTCTCTGTTAATATATTCTTACACAACTAAAATAGGTTTTATAATGTATCAAAATATTACATGAGTGCTTTTTGTAGTAGAAGCATCTCCAGTTTTTGGTTTCTTTCCTCTTTTCTGGTGTCCACCGCCGGCTCCATATGATCGGTTAGCATCTAATCATTTGAAATAAGTAAATAAATTAGTCTATTTTTTGGGTTATAACAAAAAAAATGATCATAGTTAAAAAAAAAGTTCTTTTCTTTTCTTTTTGTTTACGCAATAACAGAAAAAAGCCCACCTTTTTGATCAAAAAAAGAAAGAAAACTGTACATAAAGAAGTTGCTTCAGTTTTTTATGCAACAACATAAACAAGTCAAGAAGCTAAAAAAGATCAAAGCTTTTTTAGTTTATCAGAGTTTATTTGACGAGTTTATCCAACAACATAAACAATCGGCCCTAAACACTAACTTATAAACCCCACCGAAAGAACTCAGAAGATGAAAACCTTTTTTTTTGTCTGTCAGAGATTACATTTGAGGATTTCATCAAGCAACACAAACAAACCTTAAAGTTTTATGGGAAAAAAAACACACTTAAAATCAAGATCGAGATATACCTTGATCTCTTTCGTGCTTGGTCTCAGGTGCTTCCTTTGCTACCTGTTCAAAGCGTGGAGATAGTTACTTTAGAAGGTGTATCAGGATCAATCCTTTTTCTAGCTACTCAAATACTCAAAAGTAACAAAACTTATTATTTGTATACGCCACTAAGAGAGAAATCAAACTTATTAGAGTTGTAGCTTTGGCAAAAAAAAAAGCTTTGCAAAGAAAAACAGATTTGGATCTAAGGTTTTAATAAACGGAAGAAGAACGAAAACTTACATCTCCTTGTGGATCTTCACCAAAGACACTTCTTTTTCTCTTATCCATTTGTAGCTCTGAAGAAAAAAGCACGTATGAGTTAAGAACAAGTAAACGGAAGCTATACTTATGGAAAACTACGAATAAAACATTTTCTCTCTAGAAGAACTTACATTTTTTTCTCAGTGTCTATGACTCAGATCGTTCTTGCTTTGTGCTCTCTCTCTCTCTCGTATATATAGAATACTGACTGATGTACATCAACGCAAGTTTATGATTTACATTTAAAAAATAAACAAAATAAGAAGTTTTTTTTTGTCTCGTTATACGAGACTATATGCCTGTTTGCAGAGGTGTACAAAACTTTAACAGAACATTAATGGTGATCTTCATGATAATTCCTTTTATATTCTTTCACTTCTTTTATTTGCTAAACCCACTAAATGGAAGCTCACATAAATGTCTAGCTCATATAATTCTTAAACACATTAAATGGGACAAATCATTTTGTTGTTAATATTCTATTGATTATAAACGGTTGATGAATAGTTTAATGTGATCGTGTATTTCATTATTTGCATGGTCCCATTTGATACGATGTTGTTTAGGGCACAAAATTAATGTCTTATAAATATTATTTTCTCCGAGGTTAGAAAAAGACAAATTATCCGCATATATATACCATATGTACTCTCTGGGTTATCATATCACTGTCTGATCTTCTTTTCTATTGTTGACTTTTGCTATCATAAGTTCCGCAATCAGTTTTTTATGCTAATAATATTTTGGTTTTTGTAACGCACATGATTTAATGTGTGTGATTTTTAAATATATCATCATATCATGTGCTACTCTATCTGATAACATGCTTACATGAAAACCACATACAATAAAGCGCATCACTTTTTTACCGAACTATGTGATAGTTTTGGTTGAAATCGATCAATTTATTTTTGGGATTTGGTAGTTTCATAGAACTGAGGAGATATATGTAAACTTAGATGTACTTATTACTTAAAATAATAATTGAAACTAACATTATTTTTAAAAATGTAGACGGATATAATATATAACGAAGAAGTAGAAAGAAACTATTTGATGCCAAAAAAAATCTTAAGTGTTTTAAATTTGGAGAATAGGTTCAAAAAAAATAAATAGGTTAAGAGAAAGGATCCCTATATATATTCATCAATTTATAAGAATGAATGATGTCATTTTATAAGGGGTTTCGAAGTTTGAGAAGAAAATTTTAATGTTTTGACCAAAAGAAAAGAAAATGTTACTGCCTGTCTTGAGAAAACAATCTCTTTTAAAATCCTAACGCATGATTTTTAGTTACATATATATTCGTTTTCTTTTTTCTCCAAAAACATTATATTAGACTTTATCAAAGAAGTCCATCGTCTAAGACCGTCACAAAGATTATGCTTTCCTTACTTACATTAGTCTGCCCCGGATAGGTGTTTGAGCGGGGAAAACGGTAGCACATGGCAATGATTATTAATAAAATGCCTTGATATGAAGTCTTAAAGCGCGTAATATATTTATACTTACTTTTTTTTTAATATATACTTACTTACCCCTAGAGCTCTTTTATTTGCTAAACTTACCAAATTGGGACTCCTAAATGGAGTTCATATTGATGGCATTAAATGGGACAAACCAGTTGTTAGTATTCTATTCATTACTATAAACTAACATTGCAAAGGGTTGATGATAGTTTAATGTGATCGTTTATTTTATTAGCATGGTCCGATTTAATACGATGCTGTTTAGGGCACAAAAGTTAATGTCTTATGAATATTCTTTTCTCCGAGAATAGAAAAAGACAAATTATCCGCATATATATGGCCATCTGTATTCTCTGGGTTATCATATCACTGTCTGATCTTTTGTATTGTCTTTCTTTTTTTTTGTAAAAAGATCTTTTGTATTGTCGATTTTTGCTATATCGTAAGGTCCGGAATCAGTCTTAATGCTGACAATATTTTGGTTTTTGTAACGCACATGGTTTATTGTATGTGATTTTTAAATATATCATGCTACTCTATCCGACAACATGCTTACATGAAAACCACATACAATAGAGTGCATGACTTATTTACCGAATTATGTAATAGTTTTTGCTGAAATCGATCAAAATATATTTTTGGATTTAATGGTTTCATGGATCTATCGGAGTTATACGTAAATTTAGATGTACTTATTACTTACAAGATTTATTGAAACTAACACAATTTAAAGTAGTTGAATAAGCAGTTTTCTTCTTTGGTCTCTTTATGACAGTTCTTGTTAATTAGGCTAACCTCTTGTGGGGATGTATGGTTCTAGTCTTAGACCTTTTAAAGCGAATATATTTAGCGTATCTATGTTTAATTATATAGATATATTTAAAGTACAAATTAACTAATAATGTGGGACTAGTTTATATATTAAAAAGCTTTTGACCAAAAAAATAGTTTATATATTAAAAAGCTACGCATTGGAAGAGAATGTAGGAAAATCAACATGTATAGTAAATAGAACTAGAGCTTGACCCGCACGCCCGTGCGGGTGTTTATTTTTACTACACGATTTAAAAGTATTATTAATATATTATGTTGTTTTGGGTTCAATTTAAAATCAATTGCATACAGTGACTTGTGTTTCAGGATTATTTGCAATATATGTTGATGTAGGAGAATTTCATGTTTAAGAACTCTATTGAAACCGTTTTGATTTGTCATATGTATCTTAACAGAGCCGATCTATAACGAAAGAAGACAAAGATCTGTTTTACATACGCCAGTTTCTCATAGTACTGGCTTTCAGATAATATGAATACAAAGAAGAAATACAACAATATTGGAATTTTTTGACATAGTTATCTTATAGGCTTGCCACCCGAGTATCTACAACAGTTTCATCTGCAAGAATACTTCAGAGTTTCACGTCTTTTTTTTTTAACTTTCAGAGTTTCACGTCTTTAATAAGATTAAACTTCGGTTAGTCACTATTTTTCTGTTTGTGTGTTTTGGATGCAAAGAAAATAAAAGGGGAAATGCATATATATATATATATATATATATATATATATATATATATAAGGACGATAGTCGTAGTGATTTTTATACCTGGAACATTCTTTTTTAGACTATCGGAAATAAATTTTATAAAATTAATAAAGAATGAATGTTTAAAACAGAGTGAATCAAGTAAAAGATATATGCTAGATTTAGGTATCGATTGTAGTTAATATTGCTGAGATTACTGTGAATAACTTTTAACATTAAAAATATTCTTATTGTTAGTTACAGAATATTTAAGATTATGGACTGAGTTTTTATATATATGGAAATGTAGTTATTAGCAGTTCTTTTAAATATTCGATGGTCTGTTTTGTTAAGTTTAGATTTTTAGAACTAATTTAGATATCTATGTCGCGTTAATATCAATTACGTAGTGTACAATTTAAAATCAAATGTAATTTTTTTTCCAATTACTAAACCGGTTTGATAAATTGTTGCTATCACGAAATCTTTAATCATAGAAAGATCAAACCAATTACTCTGTCAGCCACAAAAGGCGATAGTATAACAATCCATGGCCAACGTTTTAAACAAACCATCTAATGGCCTGTTCATGCATGCTAGAAAAGAAAAGCAATGAAACCCAACTAAAATTATAGGCAGCAAAATTTTAGGTCTTTTTAACTGAAACGATTATACTGTCAAAAAAAATAGATAAAAGAAATTCCCAGTTCGATATATAATATGAACACATCAGTGAATATCTAGGTTTGAGTTAGACTGTAATTGTAAAACTCACAGTTTGTTTTTTTTTTTGTCAACCTCGTAGTTTTGATAATATGGACGAAGTGGCACCGAAAAGTTAATGGCACGGTTTGATCTCAACAGAAAATATTTTACTACAATAAATGATTAATAATTTTATTTAAAATAAATCTATCTTAATTACTCAATGGCATAAGGATGTAATTATTGAGGAAAACTTAGGGCTAAATACAAATGTACTTCAGTTTTAATAGATTAGATGATGAAAAATATAAAATAAACGATATCAATGGCCGAATTACATAGTTTTATCTTTCTTTGTTTTTTTTTTGATCAAATCTTTCTTTGTTTTTACTATCATCAGTACATGGTATAGGAGATTGTATGAATACGAATACGCGCTGACGTCGTTGATTCCCTATTCGTCTTTGCATTTATAGTTTTCTGTTTTCCGCTTGTATGAATACGAATACACGCTGACGTCGTTGATTCCCTATTCGTCTTTGCATTTATAGTTTTCTGTTTTCCGCTGTAAATTAATAAATAACTAAACAGTACTACTAAATGAAAATCCCTAAAATTTATTATAAAAATTATTTCAGTTTTTTTTTAAATATTTTTATGTCATCAAACTTTAGGTGTGCCGCGTGTATTTAAGATCATTATTATATTTCTTAACTATTTTGCATAAAGAGCTTGTATTTTAAAAATTTAGTTCTGGATTGTATCTCTTGTATCTTTCAGAAATCTATTTAAAATTGTTAATAAATATATTTGTGGAAAGCTGACAAAAAATATATTTGTGGAAAATGAATTGATTTTTATACAGTATAACGATTTGATATTATAAGATTTAGAAGTCTACCAAACAAAATCGTTTTCAGTTAATACATCTTCTCTAGATCTTTGTTGTTAGTAATTAATTCGATACTTTTTATATAAGTCTTGTACAGACCAAGAAACATAGTAAAACTTATTATTAGTTCACAGATCCGAAAATGAAAAATCTTTCCTTTTTAAATATTTCTTTGCCTAATAAACAAGCAATACTCTAGAAAAAAAGAACAATTAGTTTGGTTTTATAAGAGATGATGGTGAAATCTTCTGGCGCAATTCTTGAAATATGATTGTTGATTTTCTCTGTTACTATGTATATTATTATAATTTATATTGTTCGCTGGCTTCTTTGTTTGTAGTGTATGGTAGAAGTCTTTTGTGTTGGTTTTATTTCTTAAGATATACAATTTGTTTTGTTAGTCTTACGTACGTTTCTCTCTGCTGTATCCTGCCAAAAAGAACCAAAAAACTGCATACTCTGTAGTCAATGGTACAAACGTTTGTGACCGTTGGGAAAATAGAAGAATCAGATTACCAATATGGGTCTATATAACTATATGTATACGTTTTATCTGTGTTATATACACATATTGTTGGCCATATATCTATATATATGAATAGATAGAAGAGACTGAACACTTTTCAATTCATGTTTACCTCTCGAGTGTGTTTAATTAATGTGTCTTTTCAAAACATTTACATCTAAACAATTATGAAAACGAATCCATGTTTGGCAACAAACCCAAGTCAATATGAAATTATGAATGCATGAAGACACAAGGTTTTACATTATTTATCTCTTGAAACTACTAATTTTGGTATATATTAGTCTCATGGGTATTTGTCGGATTCTTAATTTTGTATTGACGAACAATATTTTAACTATTAGGATAGACGAAAATATCTACAACTTTAAGTAATGTGTCTAATAATCTATAGCAGCATCTACATATTAAAGACCAGTGCTTAAGAAAACAAGAACGTACCGTAATTTTTAAAACTACTGTATAACTATGGTTTGGAATATATATATTTTAGTTAAACAAATAGAATATTCTCCGTGAATATAGCATTTAATCATTTCAAATATCAGTTATACATCTGTTGACATCAATTATATATCTGTTAATAGCGGGAAAATAATGTAGCGATGATTTATAATTCTAATTATATTAAAATTTCTTATTGTTGTACAAATTTAAGATTTATAATTGGGTTAATCAATCAGTCAATCAATCAATCATTCCTATTAAAAATGCTATGTCAAATTATAGTCACTTTTTATGCTGTCTTACTTGTCTAGATCAGAGTGTTCTAAATTTCCAAAAGTACTCACCAAAAGGAAACTTAAGCATTCACCAAGAAGGAAATTTACCAGAAAGTGTTCTATCCAATAAACTTTCTAATTTGATCATGATTTTTTTTTTTAAAGTGAAAAGAAAGGTTTTCATTTATCGAAGATCGTTCCTTGATGTGTTTTTACATTTTATACAAGAAAAATAAAACATTAAAAAAAAAATTAAGATCGTTGTTCGTAGTATATATATATAACCTGTGAGGCCCTCTTTTGAACCATGTTACTTTATAACCATGTTCCATGGTGGAACGGTTTATGCCATGAATTATAATCAACAAGAATACATAGATCCAAAGGATCTTGTCGAATACATAGCCAGTGTGTCATACCTCATGGCACCATCCCTCGATATAGTGTCGACAATATTTTGTAGGTTTTGCCCTTTTGGTTTTGGAGCTACTGGTTTTAGTTTCAGCTTCTTAAGGCCAAGGTTATAAACGTTCTTGAGCTCTTCTCTTCCGAGATTTTGCCTGTAAACAATAGCTTACTAAACAACTTATTCCACACAAAACTGATTGCAAGGTATTCCCATGAGTATGTTACCCTCTTTCTAGTCTTTTGTTTCCTTAAATGGAGAACTGACCCTCAGATTTACTTCATTTAGGAAATGTGGAGCACATACATGCAAAAGTACCAATTTCTTAGTGGTCTTACGTGTTGGCTGGATATAAATTCATCCAGTCCATATATAGTCGAATACCTATAAAAGCATAAGTGTGGTGCCTAGCGGAAAGCGGTAGATAGGTTTTGATTCATAGAATGGCACATTATGTACGTAAGAAGTATGCATGCTTGACTAAGGTCAAGAAATGACATTAATAGAATAAGTCGGTACTTTATCTTGTTAGATTTAATGTGTTGTGTTTTGTTCTTATGTTTGCCGAGCTGGTCCCGAAGATGATTCTGGAGTCCTATTTTGTCTTCCATAACGTTTGTTGACTGTTGTCTACTAAGTCAAACAGGTCGTCTAGCTAATTGTTTTGGGCCAGACCTACTAGAAACGTTATTCACTCTAACCAGTCTTCTAGCTGATCGTTTTGGACAGGACCTACTAGAGTTGCTCCCAAAACCATGGTTTGGTGTTCTAGATGAATATCGGCCAACTATTACGGTATTGTAAACATTTTGAGTAATATTCAAACTACAATATCAAAAATTTCAGTAATATCCAATGTTTTAAATATAAGTTATTACGTTATTTTAGATTGTTTTCACCAACTGAAACAATCCTATAATCTCATTTTTATTTAATTTTAATTTCAGTATGAAAATCAATGTGCAATTATTCTCTCTGGATCCTATCAAAAAGTACCACGTTGATAGTTTTTCACTTGCAATTTACCTTGGGTAGACGAATCTCATACCGGTCAGTACTCTCTCTCACCAAGCAACCTTGTTCTAAGCAATCAATTGACAGTTTTGTTAGTTAAATTAATCATTTTTTTAAAAAACTCTCTTTAACAGCAAATGA
>NW_026617856.1:0-15052 GCF_000801105.2 Raphanus sativus
AATGAGACAAATCATCATTAATTTTGAGTCTATATACAACTCAAAAAAAAAGGTTGAAATAATACAAAATATCATACTTAAAACATAAAGATATTTAATACAATTTTTTATACATACAAATAAAAGATTACTTAAAACATACTCCCTCTGTTTTTTAAAGATGTATGTCTTGGTGTTTTCACACATATTAAGAAAACACATTAACTATACATCATTTTTTAGAAATTATCAAATTCCAATGCATTTTAACCAATAGTCTTTCAATAAATTCAATCAATTTTATTGAAATTTGCAATATTTGTATAGGAAACATAAAAATACATCTTTTAAAAACAATTTATTTTTTTAAAACATCTATCTTTAAAAAACAGAGGGAGTATAAACAAACAAAATAAAGTATTTATTTGTAAATATTTATTTCCGTGCATGAGCACGGGAGAATCACCTAGTTCTAAATAAACACCTAGGGATTTTAATTTTTTAAGTTTAACCGTAGTGAAATAATACTCCCCTATTCGATTTAATAGAATATATTTGAAGTTTGACAAAATTACATGTAAACATATACATACTTCGAATATCTAAACTATATGTTTCTGGAAATTAAATATGCAAATACGCTTCGGACCATAATATTATTTTCAACAAAGGAGGTTGCCTCTCATCTTTTGGTATAGGCAGAGACAAAGCACGTGAAACAAGCACGTTACGATGAAAAGAAATCGAATAAATAATACACATCGATTTACTACTTTATTTGGTTGTCAAAGATTAGTAAATTGGACTGTCTCTCCCATTATCCAGTATTCTATACAACTTAACATATATATAATAAATGTTTTTCTATGGATATGAATGTTATAGATCTAAGACAGGCAGAATGCAGTTTACAAATAATAATATAAACATATGGAACTCTACCTTCTTGCTCTAGACTAGATATGTCTACAGTACAACAGACTATAAAGATGATAATACACAACAGTATACTAATGATGTAAAAGATAATTTTGTTTAGCAGTTATATTTTTTTTTGTAACAGATTGTTTAACAGTTATATTATATTTTCATTTTAACAAACATGCATGGTGTAGTCACTAGTAAGTAGTGAAAGCAATCTCAAACCCAAAAATAAGTTAGAACTCATGAGTCAAATGAAATAGAATACACAAAGAGAAATTGTGCGAGAAATAAAAGAAACGAAAATCAATTAGAACAACCAATATAAAAAGGATTGTAGATTGACGATGAAATGGAAAAGATGAGAGCTGCACTCACGGATTTCATTAGAACAGAGAAAGACATCTATACCTACATGAGTTATAAGAACTTCTAAATTTCTAATGGATCAGTTTTGGTTTTTTCTTTAGGCTTTCAATATATAACTCTCTAAATTTATACGTAATTTACTTTTGTGGGAATTTATTTATTTGAATCTCCATTAGGTATGAAATTACTTTGTTTTTTAATAATGATCTGTGTATGAATTTTTTTTTTTTGGCTACAAATGGGGTTCTCCTATGCTTCATCTTATATACGAATATATATGATGTATCGTTTCGTATGTCGATAATAGAGAACACATGATTAACTATCATTACACGTAAAGTCATGATGCTTGCACAAAGACAGTTTGGCCGAGTGGTCTAAGGCGCCAGATTTAGGCTCTGGTCCGCAAGGGCGTGGGTTCAAATCTCACAGCTGTCAGTATATTTTTTCCAAGATTGATGCGAAACTTGATCCACAAGAAAGTCTTTTCAAGAGTAGGAAAGATTATCTCTTTACTCTTTTCTTCGATCTCTGCTTGCAAATTAAGCATCTTTTTGCCCCCTACACGTTGATTCCTTAAGATAGCTCATGTGTTTTTTCCTTTTTTGAAGATAGCTCTTGTTTTTAAGATGTGTTTTAGGCACCACAGTCCACAGAACTCTGGACGAGCACTGTGTATATGTATGAAACTAGGATATATACGATATGACCCTGCGTATATATTTTCTTTGTTGGAATTTTTTAGCTGATGGAAATTAAAATGTTTTTTTTTGGGTCTCAGTTCTTCATTATCTAATTGTTTTTAAAATAGCGAATGCTCACGGAAAAAATGAACACGTATGAGGCCATGATTATCTTTTGAATCTTGACCATCCCCTTCTGCTCAAAATCCTTCCCTTGTCTCCCAAGAAACCATTTCTTCCTCAATCTTTATATCTGATAAATATAGTTCCACGTACAAAACAAAATGATGAAGAGTCGGAGCAGAAACTTAGCCACCCTGAGTTTGATGATATTGACAATTACGGTTTTGTCATGGACGAAGATTGTGGCTGGACAAGAAGCACTATTAGGAAAGAAAGTATTGCCGTTGTGCCACAGAGAATGTATGCCAATATGCATGAAAGTGACCGAAGCTACGCAAGAGATTTGTGTTGGTGCATGCCAAGCGGGTTGTGTCCAGCTTCAAGGTAGAGGCACCGGACTTTCAGCCACCGATCAAGGAGTTGATATGGTCATTGCTTAGAAAAGTATTTACCATCTTTATCACTGGAAATTGTATTTGATATGTTAATTCATATGTAGAGTACTTTTTTTATATTACTTTTTAAAATTATTTTAGTTAAAACTGTGATTTCGAATATAATAGATCAATTTGATTCTTATTTTGAATATAAAGTTGTTAAAGTTCATTATTTTAAACCGTTTTAAATAAACTAAGCTCAAAATATTCTGATTAGTATTTTACTTGCAACTTACATTTCCAACGTGCCCTACTGAGAATACTTCCAAGCCAATAAGACTCCATCATTGTGTAATCAATAATTGCTACACTATCCTCAGAATTTGTGGTCATACCAACATGAACACCTTAAAGGGGAAGAAGCTGTTCTTCATATCCACCTACGGATTCTTGATGATGTTCTTGCCTCTACAAGTTTCTTATTCAAGTGACACAATATTAACAAATCAGTCTCTTTCAGGATTTGAGACCATTGTCTCGAGGAATGGGGTCTTCGAACTCTGTCTCTTCTCACCAGGTATTTCTAGTTTGTTCTACTTAGGCATATGGTACAAGCAAATTGTTCCAAAGACTATAGTTTGGGTGGCAAATCAAGAATCTCCTGTCCCAAAGATAACTTTTGTCAACTTAAGTTTATCACTTGGAAGCTTAGTTCTGTATGATAATTATACTGAGCTTCCAATTTGGTGGAGCGCCAGTATTGATTCTAACAGCAGCGCAGATGTTCAAGCTGTTCTGCTTGATAGTGGTAATCTTATCCTTAGAGATGGACCTACTTCATCTGCCGCCGTGTTGTGGCAGAGTTTTGATTATCCCTCGGATACTTGGCTTCCTGGTGCTAAAATCCGGTGGAACACTACTAGCAAATTTATCACTAGTTGGAACACCTTGGAAGATCCATCACCGGGACGCTACTCTCTCCAGGTTGACCCTATTACAAGGAAGTCTCTCATCATACTTTTAAATGAAACTAAATCATATTGGTCTAGTGGTGCATGGGATGATCGACGTAGAATCTTCAAGAAAGTTACAGCCCGTAACCTGAGCTTTGAATTCAACCTGAATGAGTCATACGTCACCTATTCAGTACGTTACCAAAATCCATTTCGTTTGGTTATGGATGTTTCTGGACAGTTAACGGCCTATAACTGGCTTGAGAAGCACCAGATGTGGGATGCGTCATGGTCGGCTCCAGATCATAAATGTGAGGTTTATGGTTACTGTGGTTCGTTCGGAATCTGTTATGAGAATTCGTCTTGCAAATGTGCTCCTACTTTTAGACCAGCATATATTGAGGGCACATACATATACTCAAATGACTCATCTGCTGGTTGCGTGAGTGAAATAAATTTAGCCACGAATCAATGTGGCAAGGAAACGGACAAAGTTTCTTCCTCTTTTTAACATGAAACTAGCCGCTGATCCGGATTCGGATACTCCTCTGACTACTGCATGTGAATCAACTTGCCTAGGCTACTGTTACTGCAAGGCCTATGCATACAATGGAGACCGGTGCTTGATTTGGACCAGTGATGACATCTTTAATCTGCAACAACTTGATGCAAATAACAGCGAGGGTAGGACGTTTTATGTCAGGCTTTTTTACTCGGACAGCATCTCAAAGGACATCTCAAACGAAGGTAAGCACTTTTCAATCATGAACCAGAGGCATTGCATCAGTATTTTTTAAAGCGTAAGAGCATCTCAAATCCACCTTTCTATGCATCTCTATTTTTTTTCAAAAATGTTATTTTAGAGAATCTCTCTATTTAAGATAAATATAAAAATAAATATATATAAAAAAAATATATATATATAGAAGTAACTTAGAAATGGTCTAATAAGATTTTTTTTTCGGTTATATCTCAGGAAGAAGAAATCATCATGAAGTCGGACCCGTCTTGTTTGCCGTTTTAGTACCATTAATAGGAGTAGCTACACTATCCATTAGTTTGTATTGTTACTACTTTTCATCTCCACCAAGAAGCAAAAGAGCGCAAAAAGGTGAGATTAAATAGTAGTTTCATGAGGTAGTTAATTCATCGTTACAAAGTTTCTGAAAGGGCAGAGTATTTTTCAGACAAAGAACAGAGTAAAAAGATACTTGAAGGAGGCATAATTGATGGAGAAGATAATGATGGAGGACAGATGTTACACATTACTTTGCATGATCTAATGGCTGCAACAAATGGTTTCTCAGAGGAAAACAAGTTAGGAGAAGGTGGTTTTGGTCCGGTCTACAAGGTAAACCAACAGTATGATTAGTTTCATCTTTTTTTTATTTTTTGATAGCTAAGTCGTGTGTGTTTTATTAAACGTTAGGGAAATCTACCAAACGGCATTGATGTGGCGATCAAAAGGCTATCTCATAAGTCAAGCCAGGGTCTGATAGAGTTCAAGAACGAAGTGGTTTTGATCATAAAACTTCAACATAAGAACCTTGTGAAGCTTTTAGGATATTGCGTGGATGGAGAGGAGAAACTCCTTATCTACGAGTACATGTCTAATAAGAGCCTTGATGCTTTACTCTTTGGTAAGTGATGATGAGAGCTATAAATTTATAAAATTGTGATTTTAAAACCTTTATTCTTTATCTACATAGACACTCTTAAAAGCAAGGAACTGGATTGGGAGAAGCGTATGAAAATAATAATTGGGACGACAAAAGGACTTCAGTATCTGCATGAGGACTCACGTCTCAAGATCATCCATAGAGATCTTAAGGCAAGCAACATTCTTCTCGACGATGAGATGACTCCTAAGATCTCCGATTTTGGAACCGCTAGGATCTTTGGTTGCAAACAGATCGATGACAGCACCCAAAGAATTGTCGGAACATTGTAAGTATGACATCTTATATGTTTTTAGGGAGTTTGAAAACACTAAAATGTTATGTTTATAACATTACTAATAACAACTTTCCTTTTGATCAAACGTTAGCATGCATGTCTAACATAAGTAACACATAAAAACTGAAGTCTTGGTTACAATGATCTGTTTTAGCGGCTACATGTCACCGGAATATGCCTTAGGCGGAATGATTTCAGAGAAATCGGATATTTATAGCTTTGGAGTATTGCTTTTAGAGATCGTATCAGGCAAAAAGGCAACGAGGTTTGTTCACGACAGAACACACAGCATTATCGCTTATGTAAGTGTTTCTGCATGATCAAAATTCATTGTAATTGTGTTCTTTTAAAGTTCAGCTCAAACCCAAAATGTTTGTTAATGATTTTTTCAGGCATGGGGATCTTGGTGTGATACAAAAGGTGTAAGCATCATAGATGAATCTCTGGGAGATTCATATTCTTTAAAAGAAGTGATGCGGTGCGTTCACATCGCTCTTCTTTGCGTTCAAGATCATCCTAAAGACAGACCCACGATTTCACAAATTGTTTATATGCTGAGCAACGATCACGATCTCAGGGTTCCAATACAGCCAACATTCACAAACGTTTTGAACTGCAATCAGGTGTTACCACCATCTGACTATGTATTCTCTATTAACGAAGCTACGCAATCAACAATGGAAGGACGATGAAAACTTGGTAAATGCTGTTTAAGAGAGATTGAATCTGATTCAACTTGAAATTATGTTATTTTTTCTCCTTAAAGTTATATACATTTGGTTCAAGTGTAACTCCATTGTTCAGGGGGTATCGAAACATGTAACATGACAATTAGATACAACACACAAAAATTGTTACATGTTCACTAAGGCAACTCGGCTTCAACTTCGTTCCACAAGTCAACATTTCTAGAAAACTTCTCTTTCACAAGCGCAATCACCTCTCTAGCTTCATCAACCTTGTCACAACCAACCAGTCCATGAACAAGCCACCTCATGACACTGAAACTCGGAACCCAATTCTTCTCCATACTCTCCTTACAAAGCACCAAAGCCGTCTCAAACTCTCCTCTTTCACACAAACAACGTATCAAACCAAAGTAACACTCACTACCCGGCTTGCACCCGCTCTTCACCATAACCTCAAACACACCCATCGCCTCATCCAAATCCCCCTCACCGCAAAACCCACGAATCAAAATCGAATACGTCTCCGAGTTCGGTCTCATCCTACTCGACACAACTCCACAGAGCAACGCTTTAGCTTCTCTACTTCTCTTCCCCTCGCACAAACACCGAACCATAATATTGTACGTCGCGATACCCACGTGAACTCCAAACTCTCTCATCAACCTCAACACTCTCCTCACCTCGTCGTACTTCCCTTCCTTATAAAACCCAGCGATCATCAACCCGAAGGTGGAAGCTCTCGGCTTCACTCGCCTCCTCTCCATCTCCGCGACGATTGAGTAACTCGAGCTCGTCGAGTTCGATTCGCATAACGCTTTGACGATTCGGTTGTAAGTCTCGAGATCAGGCTCGATGCCGTACTTCCTCGGCGTTTCGGAGTAGACTCGTTTCGCTTCCTCGTAATCTCTCGCCGTCAAGCAAGCGAGTAACAGAGCGTTCAACGACTTCACCGTTCTCTGGATCTCGTACCTCTCGAGGTTGTGGAATGTCTGTAGAGACCGATCGAGCATGTTCGCTCGGCCGTAGAGGATGATCGCGCGGACGGCGGAGCTCTCGGATCTGGGATGAGGTTGGCTGTTGATGAACCCGTCGAGGAGGTGGGACACGGCGGAGAGGTGTTTCTGGCTGGATAGTGTGGCGACCGCGAGGGAGAAGGCGACGCGGTGGAGGTGGTGGTTGTGGTGAGGGGAGAGGGAAGCGGATCTGCAGATTTCGAGGATTCGATCTGGGTTGTTCTCGGTTCTGAGGAGGGAGAGAACGTGCCGGCTCTTCTTATGATTGGTGGTGAGTGAGGTGAGGAGGGATGAAGCGGTTGAGATGAATCGGAGTTGGTTCACGTTGTGAGCGAGAGGTTCGGATGTTAGGATGCGGAGGAGAGACGCCATCAGTAAGGGTTCATGATGTTTCAGGAGAGATGGAGACGACGAGGGGGACTGTTCCGGAGAGAGAGAGATCAGGTTTAAACCGGTTTAAGAGAACGAAAAATTGAAAATTTAATTCGAATGGTTTTCTTGAATCAGATACGGACCGTTGATGTTTTTATCTATTGTCACCAATAGTGACGGTCCTGATGGAAGGATAACGAGTGTAGCAAAATAATAAAAAATTTGGATCAATGTTTAAACCGGGGTTTTGAACCCGACGTGAATCGAACACGCAACCTTCTGATCTGGAGTCAGACGCGCTACCATTGCGCCATGGATCCGGTGACTATTTTGTACACAAGGAGATATAAAACGATCACCATTGTATCTGTGTGGTTGCATTTGCTCTCATTTTGTTGACAGTGTCCCTCCTCCTACTCTTTTCATTTTGCATGTGGAACTTACAGATAATTATACCTATCATTATACCTTTGTTTATTTATGTTAATATAGAATCATACCAGAGCGCTCCTCTAGGGGTTCCATCTGATAATGAGTTATAGTCTTCAATCATATATGTCCCACTGAGTCATTTTCCAAAGTAGTTTCTGACACATTTTCAAGTTATGGCCAGGTTTTTGTTAATGGATTAGATCCTACTATCACGGATGATTAGCTGAAGAATGTCTTTTGGCCAATATGAAAAGATTGTGCATGTAGAAAAAAACTCGCTGGGAAGCGTTGTGGGTTCGTTAACTGAGAAGTGCTTTGCAGCTGTTGGAAACTCTCTCAACTTTGAATACCAATGTCACAGTTCAATCATGTATTTTGTATTTATCCTTCTTTTTCAGAAGTTGCGCAGAGGAAGATATTAGAATGATGAATGGTATGGTATGTAACTAGGTGGAACAACCCTCAGGCTTTCGTGGGGGAGAAGGCCTTCATCAAAACAAGTGACTGATTCCCCTTTGCATATGATACTAGATGATAAAAAGAAACCACTTCCAATGAAAATTTAGAAGATTTGATAATAATCTTTTGTTCCCTTCTGTTTTCTTTATATATCCGTTCTCTAGGCGCAGCATATTCAAGTCAGTATTATTACAGCGGTTATGGACAAGGTCAAGAGCATTATGGATATTCGATGCCACAACAAGATCAGCAGTAACCAGAGCATCAGCAACTAGCTGGCGAGAGTATTCTTAGCTTCACTGTTTGTTGTTAGCATACTTAGTCATGAATGTGTTCACAAACACAGTTTATCTATCTGTTTTCATATTTGTCTCTGTTTAGGATAGTTTCTTTTGCTCAAGACCGATAACTAAAGGGGTGTGAAGAGCTTGTGACCTCTTGATAATGTTTTACGATGCTTCTGTGTTCCCTTCTGTCTCCTTTGTTTTGATTTGAGATTAGACAACATAAATGGCAGCATAACTCATAAGTCTTTTTCTTTCTTTCTTTCTCTACATGAATAATTCAATTCGAGTTGGTGAAGATTTACGTACAATGAGGCTCTCCACAGAGTTAGATAAGAAAAAATAGCCTGGTTTATAGTATAAATATATCTCACAGAATATATATTAAACACAACTAATCTCCAGCATTAGAACAGTTGGAGATTTTTTATGTACAAGACACAATTTGTCTTTAGAGGTGTGTGTAGAGGCAGCGTGGCATGTGTCTCCGAATTTAAAACATCTGCATAAGAAATGAATCTCCGGAGTCGTATATGGCCTCACAATACCCAGCCCTAACACTAACAGCTTTTAGCTTTGAAAATTGATATAAAAATCTCCTTAGACCCGTTCTTCAAACCAAGGGACACAAGAAGAAGAATCTGATTATTTAAGTTTGTAGACTTTGTAAGCTTATTGCCTTACTCCTTTTTTTTACAAAGGAGCTTATTGCCTTACTTTCAAAGCAAAAATAAACGAAATTAAAGTATTCGGACGGCAAGCTTCTAAACTGAAATGTTTATAGACTAAGGTGTTATTGTAAAACAAATAAGAACGATCATATATATTCATTAACTATGCATTGTTAGCTGGATACTCATAACATCCTCAATATATTACCATATCTTATTGTCCTAATGGTTTGACTTATAAAATAAATAAATAGTATTACTATTTTTATTTTATCAAGGAGGTACAACTTCACACCAACAAAAAACAGGTAAACATTTATCAAAAAAAAAAAATTATCACAAAAAAAAGCCAGGTAAACAAGTTAGTGCACCAGCACTGCCTCGATCATGCAATGACTACAAATACTTTCTCATTTCAACTCCTCTCTTCCACAAAATATCATCGTTGAAAATGACCCTCTTCAAACAGCCATGTCTTTACTCAAAGCTGGACAAGGAAGACCCAGAAGAGGTGTCTCACCGACGAGCCAAGTTCTTGATTTACAAAACGCTTCAAAAGGTCGACGTGGTGTCTCGTCGTTCTTCTCATCCGTCGTCCTTTCTAAGGATGAAGCTGTTAAGGTTGAAGGCCAAGATCGGTAAGAGTTTGACTAAGCTACGTCGGAACATAGAATCCGCCGTTAGATTTGGCGGAATTCAAAAGCATTCTCAAAGCAGCATGAGAGCCTTGAAGAAGATGTTCCACGGTGGTGCAACCAATGGACTACCAAGGCCTATTTTCGCTCTTGAAGTTTGATTTTTGATTTGTCTTCTCTGTATTTCACTTTTTTTTTTCTTTCTTAGATTAATTTCTGTTGATATCTCCATTACAGAAACTGATCAAGAAATGTAATATGAAGAAATCATGAGTTTTGTTTCATTCATATAAAAGGGGAAATAAATCTTGAAGTTGTAATAACAAAGTTGGTTCACGATATATTTCAAAGTTTCTTTTTCAAATTAGTATCCCATACAAGTACAAAACTGAACCATCTTATGTAACAGTGAAAACTCTTTTGGGTTAGTAGTTTAACCAAGGGTTCATTAATTAATACTTCTCACAAATTTTGTTTTATTTGAGAAAAACATTGTATAAATTCTTTAAATGAATATTTCAATGTATAAATAAAATGATCAGATGTGACTTTTTAATTTAGAATGGTGTATATAGAATCATCAGAACTAAACTCTAGTAAAACATATAATTATTGAACCAATTATCAAAAAAAAAACATATAATTATCGGTTGTATTGTTATCTAAATATCTTTGGGTTATTAAATTAATTTGAAAGAATTTATAAGGACTCAACTGCAAATACAATTTAGTTTCCTTCTCCCTTTCCCCTTAAGTCTCTCTTTTCTTTTTCTTCCGCATCGTCATCGTCTTCGCTCACGTTGTCCTCGTCTGAAGTCATCGGAGGTTCCTTCATCAAATCTTCGAAGTTTGCAACATCGTAAGGTCTTCCTCATCTCACTCGTTTCGATTGCTCCTCCGCGTAGATGAATCTCACAATGCGTATCTAAGATCTCTCTATTGAAATTACTTTAAAAATCTAGGACCGTAGAGAACAAATCTCTAAATCATCTCTTAGTTTCAACGATCCTTTCGCCATATTAGTGGTGAAATCTCCCGCATCCATGTGAAGTTGATCCAATTGCTTTTCAATTACTTAGATTCTCTTCGTGTTTGATTGAACAGGAAGGAAGATCATGGAGTAGAATTTTGTTTTCGCTGAGAATTTATTGAGGTAGATCTTGAGGATTGTTGAAGATGAGTGTGGTGGGATTCGACGTTGGGAACGAGAACTGTGTCATCGCCGTTGCGAAGCAACGCGGGATCGATGTTTTGTTGAACGATGAATCCAACCGAGAGAATCCAGGTATGGTTTCCTTCGGTGAGAAACAGAGGTTCATGGGCGCTGCTGCTGCCGCATCTGCTACTATGCATCCCAAATCCACCATCTCTCAGCTGAAGAGGCTGATCGGTAGGAAGTTCAGGGAGCCTGATGTCCAGAAGGATCTGAGGATGTTCCCTTTCGAGACTTCCGAAGACTCTGCTGCTGATGGTGGGATTCAGATTCGGCTTCGGTACATGGGCGAGGTGCAGAGCTTCAGTCCCGTGCAGATATTAGGCATGTTGCTTTCGCATTTGAAGCAGGTGGCGGAGAAGAGTCTCAAGACGCCTGTTTCGGACTGTGTCATTGGGATTCCTTCCTATTTTACTAACTCGCAGAGGCTTGCTTATTTGGATGCTGCGGCCATTGCTGGCCTGAGGCCGTTGAGGTTGATGCATGATTGTACTGCTACCGCGCTTGGATATGGTATATATAAGACGGACTTGGCGGCTAACTCGAGCCCTACTTGCATTGTGTTTGTCGACATCGGTCACTGCGATACGCAGGTGTGTGTGGCGTCGTTTGGGTCTGGCAGCATGAGAGTGCTTTCTCATGGTTCTGATAGAAACTTGGGCGGGAGAGATTTTGATGAGGTTTTATTTAACTACTTTGCTGTTGAGTTCAAGGAGAAATACAGCATCGATGTATATACAAATACCAAGGCGTGCGTTAGGTTAAGGGCGGCGTGTGAGAAAGTGAAGAAGGTCTTGAGCGCAAATGCTGAGGCTCCGCTGAATATAGAGTGTCTGATGGAGGAGAAGGATGTGAAGAGCTTCATCAAGAGAGAAGAGTTTGAGCACTTGTCATCAGGCTTGTTGGAGAGATTAATTGTTCCGTGTCAAAAGGCTTTGGCTGACTCTGGTCTAAGTTTGGATCAGATTCATTCTGTGGAGCTAGTTGGTTCAGGTTCCAGAATCCCAGCTATATCTAAGATGCTAAGCTCGTTGTTTAAGAGGGAGCTAGGCAGGACAGTGAATGCAAGCGAGTGCGTAGCTCGAGGATGTGCGCTTCAGTGTGCAATGCTCAGTCCAATTTTTCGAGTGCGAGATTATGAGGTACGCTCTTTTCTCTTTGTGATAATACTCTTTCTTAGTTTCTTGTTTCTGTTTAAAAAACTTATTGAGCAGATAAATAGATTAGTTGTGAGTCGTGACAGATATGATGCGTGTGTTAAAGCATGACAGAGTGTATACATTTACCAATTTGTTTAGTGTGAATTGCTGATGTCTTTTGTTTACGCTTTCCCGATTTTCAGGTTCAAGATTCTTTCCCTTTCTCAATTGGCTTTTCATCTGATAAAGGTCCCATAAACACACCATCGAATGAAATGCTCTTTCCTAAAGGCCAAGTCTTTCCAAGTGTGAAGGTTCTTACTCTACGTAGAGAAAACACGTTTCATTTGGAAGCCTTTTACGCAGACCATAACGAAATATCTCCAGACTCACCAAGTCGGATAGGAAGCTTTACGGTATGCTATCTCTCAGGCTTCCCCCTTTTTGGATATACATTCAGGATTTATAGCTCTGACTCTCAGAGCCTCTGAGTACGCTTTGGATGGTTATTTCACCATTAGGCTTTGCATAATTTATGGAACTCTTTTTCTGTCTTGTAGATTGGTCCTTTTCAAAGTTCACACGGAGAAGCAGCACGTGTCAAAGTAAGAGTTCAGCTAAATCTCCACGGGATTGTCACCATCGATTCAGCTTTTGTGAGTACAAGCTGATACCAAAAATTTCCAGATAATATAAGCCGTTACGTTTTTACCTAACTTGAGTCTAAACTTTCTGTTTCTGAAAAAAAGCTAATAGAGGATCCTAAGGAGAATACGACTTCTGAAGAGACAGTATCCGAAAATAACCATCAATCTCCTGCGACAAAGGATGGTTCTACTGTAAGTATGATTTAACAACGTCTAAAGAAATACAGTTTCATTGTAAGAAAGCTTGAAGCCCGATACAGTGAAGCTGATCTTGAAGCATTGGCATCTCGATTCATTTCTGAAACATCCAAATGGCTGATCCGGAGTTTCTCTTGTGCTGTGTAGGGTAACGATCAGAAGGCAATCAAAAGAATGAAAATTTCAGTTGTTGAGAACGTCTCTGGTGCATTGACAAAGAATGAGTTATCGGAAGCCAAACAGAGAGAAAACTCTTTGGTGGAGCAAGATCTGAAGATGGAGTCGACAAAGGATAAGAAAAATGCTCTTGAATCCTTTGTTTATGAGATGCGTGATAAGGTACTATCTGGCTCTAATAGGATCCCAGGCTTCCACCTTAAATTTGGCTAAAATTATCTCTACTCGCTCTTCAAGAATTTATCACTTGGCATAATAATATTGTGTATACCAACAGATGTTAAATACATATAGAAGCACTGCAACTGAGTCAGAACGGGAATGCATCGCTAGAAATCTTCAAGAAACAGAGGAATGGCTATACGAAGATGGTGATGATGAATCTGAAAATGCTTACATCGAGAAGTTGAATGACATCAAAAAGGTAACTAAATCCTTGAGATTTTTGTATATGAAGGTTAGTATACTGCGGATGACTTTCATGTCCTGATTGATAATGACGTTTCAACTCTGAACAGCTCATTGATCCTATTGAAAATCGGTTTAAAGATGGAGAAGAGAGAGTACAAGCATCAAAAGATCTTGCGAAAACTATAGCAGATAATAGAATGGCTGCAGAGTCTCTTCCTCCTCCAAGAAAGAACGCGGTTTGAATTCAAAACTACTAACATTACTCTCAATCTATTGGCAATATATGACTTTTGTGATAACTTATATGGTTTAACTATATATCACCATGATGTTTTTTTTTTGGGTCTTCAGGTTCTTGATGAATGTAAGAAAGTCGAGAGGTGGCTCCAGGAGAGAACCACGGAACAAGAATCACATAGCCATCCGGAGCTGCAATCTGGTGAAATCAGGAGAAAGGCCGATGCTCTTAACGCGTAAGTAAATATGATGGATCCTAAAACATAGCCATCCGGAGCTGTAATCTGGTTAATAGAACCGCTAAAACTTCTTCACTCATGCAAAATGATGGATCCTAGTCGTGTCATGTTTTGTTAACTGATGCTTGAATGTGTTTGCAGGACGTGCAAGTACATTGGGAAGTCAAACTCTCCCCCCACGAAATCGGAACACAATGGATCCCACGGACGTCGAAACTCGGATGATATGGAGCTTGATTGATTTTTCACTTTTTTGTTCTTTGATATTAATTTTGTTGAACAAAAGAATAAGACGAAAGTCTCATTATTACTTCTCACATAAACAATTATGTTCATTTTTGTCAAACGGTTTGAAAACGATTATTCTCGAAGTTGATTTTTTCAGAAGTTGCGTTTTTCTGTCTTTCTTTGCTTCTGATTTATCGCTACTGGTTGAGGTCGGATGTCTTTTTTTTTTTTTTTGAACAATAAACTAATGGTCGGATGTCAATTTCGATGTTTATAAGGTGAATATGTTAAACCAACTTTTATATTTTAACAAATTGTACTGATTTTGTCATGCATGGTTTCTTTTAAGGAAAAATATTAACTTATATAACTACTTCAATAATTAACCAAAGCTCATTAAGCCGGATTTCTCACAGTACTGGGTTTTGCTAGTTTTGTAACTATTATGTGTGCGTGAGGTGAGGAAGATGCTCTTTGAAACAGATCACTAGTGAAGCATATATATAATAATAGTAATAAGATGTGGTTAGAGATCAATCACAGAGAAGAATATTCCAAGTTTGGGAACTAACAAGGACAAAAGTGGTGCTGTTTTATACTACTCACATGTCTTGTTGTGGCCACGAGCTCACAACGACTCGGTCGAT
>NW_026617857.1:0-15052 GCF_000801105.2 Raphanus sativus
TAATATTTTTAGACATTTAGATGTGTTTCAAGTGTTTAAAGTGTTTGTATAAGAGAATCCGAGATCAATGTCTAGAAATGAGTATAAGAGTATGCAAGAGTCTGAGAGAAAATAGTTTAGTATCAAAGTGCTTAGTTCGATTAATGAGAGAGTTTACAATATATAGGAAGAGAGTAAGCTAGGGTTTAATACAAATGAGTGGCTTAGACTAGATTACTATTCTAAGGGAGGAGCGCATTTCTGAAATGCTTGGACCAGGTTCACTCCGCGTATCCAGCTGTGCCAGTCTGTCTCCGCAGCATAGTGACCTTATCCAGCATAGTAACCTCATCCACAACGGTCACAAGACCAGCTTCTTCCTTAAACCTTCTTCTTGATCTAAAGTGTCTCGCTAACTTGCTTCAACTTCTCACTCACTTACTTACCTCAGTAACTTTCCCTTTCACCATGGTAACATAAAGTTACTGCCACAGTAACTTTTTCCCAACTTATGAAATGTGGTGAAAGGTTAAGTTATGAGGATCTTGGTTGAGATGATCCGTACGGATCCGTACTGTCCGTACTGTACGGATCACTCACCAACACTTAACCCCATTTTACTCCTCATCCTCTCAAGCTCAACTCTCCAATCCTCTAAGTAAACACCTCAACTTAACACTCCCCCTCAAGCTTGACCATGTGGAACAAGTCAAGCTTGGAATGCTGTTCAATCTCCCTCATTAAAACCTCAACAAGGAAAACCCATTTGGGACAAAACCTTGAGAGGAAAAAGAGTAGAGACATCC
This sequence comes from Raphanus sativus, assembly GCF_000801105.2. Taxonomy (NCBI): domain Eukaryota; kingdom Viridiplantae; phylum Streptophyta; class Magnoliopsida; order Brassicales; family Brassicaceae; genus Raphanus; species Raphanus sativus. Next base: position 786 of record NW_026617857.1, read on the forward strand.
AGCAGGGGAGCATTTAGTTGGTACCTCTCAGATCAATGAGGCCCAGCCTAATGTGGATGGACTCCATTGTCTTCTGCCTTGCCGCCTTTGTGAACACATCAGCTAACTGATCTTCACTCCTTGTATAACATGGTAACACCACTCCAAGTACAATCATCTGCCTAACCTTGTGACAGTCCACCTCAATGTGTTTAGTCCTCTCGTGAACACACTGTTGGAGCTATGTGAATGGCAGCTTGATTGTCACAATGCATGACCATAGGTGTGCTTGATCAACCTCCAAATGCTTCAGGATTCCTTTGATCCACACCAACTCGTTAGTAAGCTTGAGCATTGCACGGTACTCAGCTTCAGCACTAGAGCAAGACACCACTTTCTGCTTCTTGCTCTTCCATGTAACCAGATTGCCTCCAATGAACGTGCAATAGCCGGTTGTTGATCTTCTATCAGCTCTATCACCTGCCCAATCCGCATCACAATATCCCACAGCTTCAGTACTCTTGTTACAACCCATCCAGATACCTAGACTCCTGGTTCCATTCAGATACATCAGCAACCTTTCCACCATTCTCCAATGGTGCTCCTTGGGCACTTGCATATGCTGACTGACTTGGTTAACCGCAAAACATATATCTGGCCGAGTGATGGTCAGGTATATGAGCTTCCCCACCAGCTTCCTATACAGCTTTGGATCTTTGAACGGCTTGCTATCTTCAATCTCCCCCTCACGTGGAACTTTGTACCCATCCTCCATAGGCATCTTGGCTGTCTTCCCTTCATCTACACCTGCATCTTTCAAAAGATCAAGTGTATATTTCCTCTGAGATATGAACAAACCTTCCTTGGATCTACACAACTCAATTCCAAGGAAGTATTTCATTTCTCCCAAATCTTTAATCTCAAACACTGACTTTAGGAAAGCCTTAGTCTCTTGAATCCCTGTCTTATCAGAACCAGTAATAATTATATCATCAACATAGACAAGGATACAGATGATACCTGAGGGTGTGGTGAGGGTGAAGAGCGTGTGATCAAGTTCACATTTCTTGAATCCTCTCCCATTCAAGGTGGTGCTTAGCTTGTGGTACCAGCTCTTGGAGATTGCTTAAGTCCATAATAGCCTTCTTGAGTCTCAACACATTCCCTTTCTTAACCAAGTGTTCTAGACCCGGTGGTGGTAACATGTAGACCTCATCCTCAAGTTCTCCTTGCAAGAATGCATTCTTGACATCCATTTGCCAAAGATCCCACTCCAAGTTCACAGCAAGACAACACCACTCTAATTGTATGAAGCTTAGCAACTGGAGCAAACGTGTCTATGTAGTCTTCTCCATAGGTTTGAGTGAATCCTCTAGCTACCAACCGAGTCTTCCGTCTGTCAATCTTGCCATTAGGTAGATACTTGATGGTAAAGATCCACTTACAAGACACTGCCTTCTTTCCTTTTGGCAATGTGCTTTCATACCAGGTATCATTCTTTATCATTGCACCAGCTTCATCATTCACTGAGTCTCTCCACTCTTGAATCAACATGGCTTCCTCATAACTCCTCGGAACATAGCTCTCATCTAAGCTCACTGTGAAAGCTTGATGTTCTTCAGGAAAGCTTGCAAAAGAACACACAGCTTGAGATGGATGCTCAACCGCTTGAGCATTGTAATACACCCTTGTATTCACCCAGTTGGATGCATCTCTCTTTACTCTTGTGCTTCTTCTCAAAGTAGGCTGTGGAGATTGCTGCATTACTTCCTCCTCATTTCCCACTACTAGCCGCTTCTTCACTAGACTGACTTGCTTCAACTCCACCACTTGGCTGACTCTCTTCAGCTCCTGAATCAGAACTGGACATCTCAACACCTTGATCATGAGCACCAGAACTCTCCTCTGAACCAGAACTTCCTTCTGCTCCACTCGGTTCTTCTCCCCCCTCATGGTCAAGGTGTGGTGCCTCCTGATGATTCCCATCACCTTGATTGTTCCCATTGGCCGGACCCTGATGATCCACATTGATTCCCATCCCTTCTAGGATAGTCCTCAGTACTGAAGCTCTATCACTGGTAAGATCCTTCAAATCTTCCTGGTTTTGCTCCTCATAGTACCCTCTTTCTTCTATGAACTTCACTTCCCTTGATACTAACACACGCCTTGTGTCAGGATCATAGCATTTGTAACCTTTCTGGCTAGTTGAATAGCCAATGAACATAGCCTTGACACTTCTTGCTTCAAGCTTGTTTCTCATCTCACTTGCAATCATCACATAACACAAGCAACCAAAGACCCGCATATACTCCAGAGTAGGCTTGGACTGATTCAGTACCTCAAATGGGGACTTGCTTTGAAGCACCAAGGTTGGAGTTCTATTGATCAAGTAACAAGCCGTGGATACTGCATCACTCCAAAATCTCTTGGGAACCTTTGACTGGAGCATGATGGTTCTTGCCACTTCCATAAGGTGCCGGTTCTTTCTTTCAGCAACTCCATTTTTGCTGTGGAGTGTAAGGGCAACTCGTCTGGTGCAATATACCATGCTTTGCTAGATGATGCTTGAATGCATGTCCAGTGTACTCTCCTCCATTATCTGACCTGAAGATTTTTATCTTGGCATTGTAATGGTTAGTCACATAGGATTGAAAACTTTTAAATGCATCAAGCACCCTATCTTTGGTTGGAATTAAAGTTAACCAGGTGTATTTGGATTTTTCATCAATGAAAGAGACATAATACTTGAAATTATCTCTAGACAAGCAAGGAGAAGTCCAAACATCAGAATGAACAAGATCAAAACAATTTTTATAAACCGTAGAAGAGTTTGGAAAAACAGTTTTACAATGCTTGCCTAAAATACAAGCTTCACAATCTTTGTTCTCAAAAGAAACACCTGGCAACATCAGTTTAAAAGCCTTATTATGAGGGTGTCCTAGTCTAGTATGCCACAATGCATTTTTACTTAGACTAGGAGCAGAAACAGAAGTAAATAAACAGCAACGATCAGAAATAGGAGCAAGATCTTCAAGCAAATATAAATCTCCTTTGGTCACTCCTTTTCCAATAAGCTTGCTGCTCTCAATATCCTGAAACTTGACATCATTAGGGCTGAATATGACATTACAATTTAAATCAGTGGCACATTTCTTAACTGACAACAAGTTTGAGGTAAAGGTTGGCATATATAATGCCTTAGATTCCCTATCAAAGAGTTTAAGACTTCCTATCCCTTTGATAGGTATCTTTGCACCATCAGCAATCATCACATGACCAGTAGTAGGCATAATATTTTTTATTAAGCTAGTGTCACTGATCATGTGGTGAGTGCATCCGGAATCAATCACTAAAGGTCTAGTGATGATAGGCTTAGCAATGAGAGCAAGAATACTAGACGGTTTAAATGCATGCTCAATCTTAGCAATATTTGAACTACTAGAATGATTATGCATTACTCTTAAACTATCCAGCATCCTAGCATTTCTATCAATCTCAATGCCTTCATCTATCAACCTAGCACCAAAGATGAGCCCTCAATGTTACCATTTTTTTTGAAGAGTTTGATCAAGGCATCAAGATCAGACTTCTTGAGATACTCTTGATCACTTGTCCCGCGGTTGCTTGGTTCACCAGAGTAAGCAACCATGGACCTCTCTTCATTAGTTTCCTTGCTGGTACTAGCACCATTGGATTTCTCAGCCTTGTACCCTTTCTTCTCACGATCTTTCATGAACTTTGCCGGCTTCAGATGAGGGTGGAGAATCCAACACTGACTCTTCTTATGTCCATGCTTCTTGCAATGATCACAATCCCCATCAAACTTCTCATACTTCCCTTGAGTCGCCTTGTTTGCTTGTGGAGCTTCCTCTTGCTCAACTTGTGTCGCTTGATTCACCAGTGCAAGCTCCCCTTTCTTCCCAAACAAACCAATGGTACCTTGCTCCTTTTGATTCTTGCAACCACATTCTCAAGATCCGGTAAGTTATCCTCTCTCAACAAGTGTTGGATCAGTCCTTGGTATGCTGGATTCAATGTGAGTAGAAGCCCAAACACCTTGTCTTGCTCTCTCCTCTTGTTAAGCTCATCCGCATCCACAGTACTTGGCCTCAACATCTCAAGTTCAGACCAGAGTGATCTAAACCTTCCCAAGTGTTTAGTAAACTCCATATCCTCTTGAACCAAGTGGTTCAATGCATGCTTAACCTCAAACACTCTGCTCAGGTTTGAGGTGTTTCCATACACCTTCTTTAAGGTGTCCCATAGCTCCTTAGCTGACTCGCAGTAGCTATACGCATCTAGGATAGCTGGATCGAGTGAGTTTTGAAGAACTGACAGCACTTGCATGTCTTCTTGTTCCCATTTCTCAAACGCATCTTGAGCAGCTTCTCCTTCATCATCTCCTTGAGTGATGAGCTTTGGAGCTTCACCTACAGTGATGTGCTTCCACAAGCCTTTCATTCCCACAGCAGTCTTCACCATCCGAGACCACACCAAGTAGTTGTTTCCCTTGAAACAAACCGCAACCTTCATCTTCATGCTTCCTCCACTATCCATGATAAAGACACCAACTTTCTAACACCAAAGTCGTGAGCTTTTCACTGAGGGTTTCAACAAACACAAACAAGAGTCTTCTAAGCTTCCGCGAACCACCAAAGTATCCCCGAGAGTTTGAATCACCACAAAGTAACAATCTTTCTTCAAGGAACCAGCTTGAACCGCCAACACACAAGTTTGAATTTTTAAATCTTGAACAAACCGCCAAAACTAACAACGAATCTAGCTTGAGTCTTCTCAGCTTCAACGAACCACAAAGAAACAAGCTTGAGCTCCGAAATCGCAAAGAACACCAAGAACACCAAGAACACCAGAAGATCTTCAAAGCTTCAGCTTTGAATCTTCAAAGTTAACCGCGAACCAAAGGTCTTCTAACCTGGCTCTGATACCATAATATTTTTAGACATTTAGATGTGTTTCAAGTTTTTAAAGTGTTTGTATAAGAGAATCCGAGATCAATGTGTAGAAATGAGTATAAGAGTATGCAAGAGTCTGAGAGAAATAGTTTAGTATCCAAGTGCTTAGTTCGATTAATGAGGAGAGTTTACAATATATAGGAAGAGAGTAAGCTAGGGTTTAATACAAATGAGTGGCTTAGACTAGATTACTATTCTAAGGGAGGAGCGCATTTCTGAAATGCTTGGACCAGGTTCACTCCGCGTATCCAGCTTGTGCCAGTCTGTCTCCGCAGCATAGTGACCTTATCCAGCATAGTAACCTCATCCACAAACGGTCACAAGACCAGCTTCTTCCTTAAACCTTCTTCTTGATCTAAAGTGTCTCGCTAACTTGCTTCACACTTCTCACTCACTTACTTACCTCAGTAACTTTCCCTTTCACCATGGTAACATAAAATTACTGCCACAGTAACTTTTTCCCAACTTATGAAATGTGGTGAAAGGTTAAGTTATGAGGATCTTGGTTGAGATGATCCGTACGGATCCGTACTGTCCGTACTGTACGGATCACTCACCAACACTTAACCCCATTTTACTCCTCATCCTCTCAAGCTCAACTCTCCAATCCTCTAAGTAAACACCTCAACTTAACAGATATTGCCATATGTCTAAACAACTAATCTGGAATCATCTGGATAGAAAGTGGGATATCTTCTTACTCACAACTCCTATGAGATTTATTTAACTTCCTGGTTATTCTCCACTGAATAATGGTTCCAAATAAAGCTTCTTAGATCGTGGTTCATCCTGGTTTGATAAGAATCATGAAGATAATGGCATATGTTCAAACAGGCTTATCTGGAATAATCTGGATAGAAAGTGGGATATCTTCTTACTCACAACTCCTATGAGATTTATTCAACTTCCTGGTTATTCTCCACTGATTAGTGGTTCCCATCAAGCTTCTTATATATTGGTTCATCCTGGTTTGATAAGAATCATGAAGATATTGCCATATGTCCGAACAGGCTAATCTGGAATCATCTGGATAGAAAGTGGGATATCTTCTTACTCACAACTCCTATGAGATTTATTCAACTTCCTGGTTATTCTCCACTGAGTAGTGGTTCCAAATAAAGATTCTTAGATCGTGGTTCATCCTGGTTTGATAAGAATCATGAAGATAATGGCATATGTCCGAACAGGCTAATCTGGATCATCTGGATAGAAAGTGAGATATCTTCTTACTCACAACTCCTATGAGATTTATTCAACTTCCTGGTTATTCTCCACTGATTAGTGGTTCCAAATAAAGCTTCTTAGATCGTGGTTCATCCTGGTTTGATAAGAATCATGAAGATAATGACATATGTCCGAACAAGCTAATCTGGAATCATCTGGATAGAAGGTGGGATATCTTTTTGCTCACAACACTTATGAGATTTATTCAACTTCCTGGTTATTCTCCACTGATTAGTGGTTCCAAATAAAGCTTCTTAGATCGTGGTTCATCCTGGTTTGATAAGAATCATGAAGATATTGCTATATGTCCGAACAGCTAATCTGGAATCATCTGGATAGAAAGTGGGATATCTTCTTACTCACAACTCCTATGAGATTTATTCAACTTCCTGGTTATTCTCCACTGATTAGTGGTTCCAAATAAAGCTTCTTAGATCGTGGTTCATCCTGGTTTGATAAGAATCATGAAGATATTGCCATATGTCCGAATGAGATTTTATGAAGATTAAAGGGGTTTGTGATGAGAATTAAGAACAAGAGAGTGTGATTAGTATTAAACCGAGAGAGAGGGATAAGAGAGAGAGAGATATTGCGAGTATTACGAGAGAAAGAGATAAGAGGAATCCATATTTCCTTGATTCATTTGTTTGCAAGATACATTACATAAATAGGCAGCAAGCTATCCTAGGAAAAATATTAAACAAGTAAAAGATCTGAAATAAGATTAAACAATGTGTATGAGTCCAAATCTGTCCCAGCTGCGTTGGAGCAGGTTGAATGTGACCTGACCTAACGGTTGCAAAGGCAACAGCTCTCTTCCCACATGTGATTTGCCTTTGCCAATATATTCAAACTACTTCAGCCTTGGCGAGATGCTCTTCCTTGCTACATTGAAAGATCACTCTTCCTTTCTCTTGCCTTGCAAGTCACACTAACTCCTTTAGGTTGTACGGATAGGAGTGTGCACCAAGGTAACTCAGCTGATTCACTTGAATGCGCATATACTTGTTCTCTTCTCTTCTCTTACACTTCTAATACTTTCCTCATACTTGGTGCCTTTTATTGCTTCATGTCAACACTCCCCCTCAAGCTTGACCATAGGGATTGATCAAGCTTGGAAACCATGAAGCATTCCCTCATTAAAACTTTTACTTGGAAAAACCACTTGGGATAAAAACCAAGCAAAGGAAAAAGAGTAGAATCCTTCATGGCTAAGAGGATCAGTGACAAGTGAGGTCTATGAGTCCAAGCTTAGGATGAATGAACTCACAAACCTTGCTGCTGGCTGCCTTGGTGAAGATGTCAGCTAGTTGATCCTCACTCCTAGTATAGCATGGAAGTATCACTAGCTGCTCCACTGCTTGTCTTACTTTGTGGCAGTCCACTTCTATATGCTTAGTTCTCTCATGGAAGACTGAGTTGCTTGCGATGTGTATTGCTGCTTGGTTGTCACAATGCATGGTCATTGGTGTACTGATCTCAATGCCCAAATCCTTGAGTAGATTTTTGATCCATATCAGCTCACTGGTAAGTTTCCTCATTGCTCTATATTCTGCTTCAGCACTTGAACAAGATACCACCTTTTGCTTCTTGCTCTTCCATGTGACCAGATTCCCTCCAATGAATGTGCAATACCCTGTGGTTGATCTTCTATCTACTCTGTCTCCAGCCCAATCAGCATCACAATATCCCACAACTTCAGTGCTCTTGTTGCACGCCATCCAAACTCCTTGACCTGGCGCCTCTCTTAAGTATATCAAGATCCTCTCTACCATGTTCCAATGATGCACCTTAGGAGCTCCCATGTGTTGACTCACTTGGTTCACAGCAAAGCACACATCTGGTCTGGTAATGGTCAAATAGATGAGCTTGCCCACCATTCTTCTATACTTCTTGACATCTTGAAATGGAGTAGCTTCATACTCCCCCTCTCGCAGCACCTTGTAGCCTTCTTCCAATGGTGTTTTAGCCTGTCTACTTCCAATGGTTCCTGCCTTATTCAAGATATCAAGTGTGTACTTCCTTTGAGATATGAATAGCCCTTCTTTAGAGCGGCAAAATTCAATCCCTAGGAAGTACTTTAACTCTCCCAAATCCTTAATATCAAAAGTCGATTTGAGAAAAGATTTAGTTGAGATGATACCTTCCTTGTTGCTACCAGTGATGATTATGTCATCAACATACACCAGTATGACTATGATACCTTCCTTGCTGGTGAGTGAAGAGAGAATGATCTGCTTGAGACTTCACAAAGCCTCTTCCATTCAGTGTTGAGAATAGCTTGTGGTACCATGCTCTTGGTGATTGTTTCAATCCGTAGATGGCCTTCCTGAGTCTAAGCACATTTCCTGGTTTCACCATGTCTTCAAGGCCAGGAGGAGGTCTCATGTATACTTCATCATCTAACTCTCCTTGAAGAAATGCATTCTTCACATCCATTTGCCACAAGTCCCACTCCCAGTTGACCGCAAGTGAGAGTAGAATTCTTATGGTGTGCAGTTTTGCCACTGGTGCAAATGTATCCAAGTAATCTTCACCATAAACTTGAGTGTAGCCTCTTGCCACCAGTCTGGTTTTCTTCCTCTCTGGCTTTCCATTGGCTCCATACTTGATTGTGAAGAGAAGCCGGCTTGTCACTGCTTTCTTTCCTTTGGGAAGCTCACTTTTAATAGAAACTCTCCCGAGGATTACACTCGAAGGTTGGTGATGGATAGACTTTGATCGAGAAAACGACCAAAGGAAGGTGGAATGGATGATGAATTGAAGTCGAAGATGGAAGATGAACTTCAGAGACTGATTTGTGGATGATTCAATCCCTTGTGTAGAAGTGTCTATGATCGAGCAGGTCACCGCTCAGACGTGATCACTAGACGGGTTGCTTTCGGGAATTTCTCCCCTAGCATTACGATGTTCCAAAGAACAAAGGATTCAACGAATCTAAAAGTAGTTTTTATTAAAAAGGTTGAATGAATAAAACAATACATTAGCAAGTCTTTATATAATAGGCTGTAGATAGAAATAAATATTCTAGTCAATCCTAGAAACTATAAAGCTCTTAAAACCATGAAGACTTGACTAGGAATATTGACTTGACCAAAAACCAAGACTCTTGACTAAATTTCGAAAGTTGTGATCGCAAAACTCTTCGGCTGGTCACGCCCTTTTGCATGGTCGTCGGTCTTTGAATTACCGTCAGATTGATATATTATTCCGCCATAGCTTCTATTTTCTTTTTGGGCCCTTCTTCTTTGGACTGAAGCATGATCATGAGCACATTTTTAGTAAATCTTCAAGCCCATGTTGCTTAAACCAAACCCATAAGCCAAACCCTCAACTGATGATATTTTGTTGTTGAATAGGGTTACATCATCCCCTCCTCCTTTAAAACGATTTGCCCTCAAATCCGTCATAATGTTTGGTCAAAGATCGCACAGGTCACCGTGCAGAATTGATCCATGACACCAGCCTTCGAGAATTCCTCCTCTAGCGAAAACACTACGAAAGATGATTGAGCTGTCTCGGTTTAACTTCAGATTGGATGATCTCTTGGCTTCTCGTAGAACTCTTTTTTTTTGTTTTTTTTTTTGTAGAAGATGGAAAGATGAGAATGATGGATGACAGAAACGAACACCAAACCCTCAAGTGGCTCTGATACCAAATAATAGAAACTCTCCCGAGGATTACACTCGAAGGTTGGTGATGGATAGACTTTGATCGAGAAAACGACCAAAGGAAGGTGGAATGGATGATGAATTGAAGTCGAAGATGGAAGATGAACTTCAGAGACTGATTTGCGGATGAATCAATCCCTTGTGTAGAAGTGTCTATGATCGAGCAGGTCACCGCTCAGACGTGATCACTAGACGGGTTGCTTTCGGGAATTCCTCCCTTAGCATTACGATGTTCCAAAGAACAAAGGATTCAACGAATCTAAAAGTAGTTTTTATTAAAAAGGTTGAATGAATAAAACAATACATTAGCAAGCCTTTATATAATAGGCTGTAGATAGAAATAAATATTCTAGTCAATCCTAGAAACTATAAAGCTCTTAAAACCATGAAGACTTGACTAGGAATATTGACTTGACCAAAGACCAAGACTCTTGACTAAATTTCGAAAGTTGTGATCGCAAAACTCTTCGGCTGGTCACGCCCTTTTGCATGGTCGTCGGTCTTTGAATTACCGTCAGATTGATATATTATTCCGCCATAGCTTCTATTTTCTTTTTGGGCCCTTCTTCTTTGGACTGAAGCATGATCATGAGCACATTTTTAGTAAATCTTCAAGCCCATGTTGCTTAAACCAAACCCATAAGCCAAACCCTCAACTGATGATATTTTGTTGTTGAATAGGGTTACATCAACTTTCAAAGTATGTTCCATTCTTTTCCATAGCTCCCATCTCATCTCCAACAGATGCTCCCCACTCCTCATCTTGCATAGCTTCCTCATATGTCTTTGGGATCCATTCTTGATCCAATTCAGTGATGAAGGCTTGATGCTCTGCTGGGTAGTGAGCTAGTGAGCATACTGCACTAATGGGATGTGCCACAGCTTTAGCATTGAAGTAAACCCTTGTGTTGATCCAATCTGAGGCTGGCCTCCTGTTCCTTGTGCTCCTTCTCAAGGTTTGTATCTGATCAGCTTGATTGTTGTCACTTGGTTCCTCATGAGTTTCAGTGGCTGCTTGTGGTTGTGATTCCATCTCTTCTTGATCATGAGATACTCCTGAGTTCTCTTCAGGCTGAGCTTGCGCAGATTGATCATCTCCATGGCCCCCTTCATGATCATGATGAGATACTCCAACTTCTTCTACTACTTCTTCAGCAGCCCGAGTGGAGATCTCCCTGACCTTTTCTGGTTCCTTTGGTAGACTAATGCCAAGTCTCTCCATAATGATTCTCAGGTTGTTAGCTCTATCAGTGGCTGATTGAGAAAGATCCTTGAGTTCATCCCAACTCTTTTCATCATAGTAGCCTGTTGATTCCATGAACTTAACATCCCTTGATACCAGAACTCTTCTAGTCTCTGGTACATAACATTTGTAACCCTTCTGGTGAGTTGAATACCCAATGAACATTGCCTTTCTACTCTTGGCCTCCAGCTTGTTTCTAAGCTCTCCTGGAATCAAAACAAAACACACACACCCAAACACACGCAAGTGATCTATGGATGACTTAGTTCTGTTCAATACCTCATATGGCGTGGCATTGTGAAGAACTCTTGTTGGCGTGCGGTTGATAAGATAAGCAGCAGTAACTACTGCATCTCCCCAAAACCTCTTAGGCACATTGGAGTGAAACATCATGCTCCTGGCCACTTCCATCAAGTGTCTATTCTTTCTTTCTGCCACACCATTTTGTTGAGGTGTGTAAGGACAGCTGGTTTGGTGTATGATTCCGTGTGAAGCTAAGTGTTGTTTGAAGGCTGTGCTAGTGTATTCACCACCATTATCTGATCTAAGAATCTTAATCTTAACATTTAAATGGTTAGTGACATAATTCTGAAATTTTTAAAGGCTTCTAGCACCCTATCTTTTGATTGCAGCAAACTGATCCAAGTGTACTTAGACTTTTCATCTATAAAAGTCACAAAGTACTTATGCTGTTCTCTAGATGCACATGGGGCAGTCCATACATCAGAATGGATTAAATCAAAGCAATTATCATAGATGGTCATTGATTTAGGAAACACATTTCTACAATGTTTTCCTAATATACAAGCCTCACAATCACTTTTAAAAGAAATACTAGGCAACAGGATGTTCAAAGCATGAGAATGAGGATGTCCTAATCTAGCATGCCATATTACATCTTTAGGGAATTCAGAAACAGAACTAAAATAGCAAGATAAATCAGAAGCTGGTCTTGTGTCCTCAAGCAAGTACAAGTCTCCCTTGGTAACACCTTCGCCAAGCAACTTACTAGAATCAATATCCTGAAAATACACACTGTTAGGCCTGAAAGTAACTTGACAATTCAAATCATTAGTCACTCTTTTAACCGACAGCAAGTTAGATGCAAATGTGGGCATATAAAAAGCTTTAGACACTTTGTCAAACAGTTTGAGATCACCAACTCCTTCTATTGGAATTTTATCTCCATTGGCTATCATCACATTTCCTAAGGCAGGTTCAATGTTTTTAATCAAGCTTAAATCACTAATCATATGGTGTGAAGCACCAGAATCAATAATCAGAGGTTTAGCAGTTTTAAAAAACACTCATAGAACTACCAACAGTGTGATATGCACTAAGAGAAGTACCAGGAGTTTTAGGTATACCCGATTCTTTTAAGGCCTTGATGAAAGCACTTAAGTCAGACTTTGTGATGATCTCATCTAGATTGGCCCTTGGTGTAGCATACACTGATGCAGAGGTCATGGCACTCCCCACGCCACTGCTGCTTGCTCCCATAGGGTGTGGTGTGGTTGGCTCTGCTCCATCAGTTGAGAGATTGGCTCTTGCATCCTGATGCTGGGGGCGAGTCTCTCTAAACTTGTTTGGCTTTAAGTGGGGATGGAGAAGCCAGCACTTGTCCTTTAGGTGACCTCTCTTCTTGCAATGGTCACATATCAAGGCTTTCTTCTCCTCTTGCTTGTATGCCATGTTAGCCACAGCTTCTTCAGCCTGGTGTGCCATGTTTAGGTCTCCTTTATTACCAAACAAGCCCACTGATCCTTCCTCCTTCTGGATTTGAGCACATACTTCATCCAGGTCAGGGAGCTTGTCAGATCTCAAGATGTGCTTAATCAAGCTACCATAAGATGGGCTGAGAGTGAGTAGTAGCCCAGACACTTTATCCTCGTCACGTCTGGTTAAGAGAGTGGTAGGATCAGTTGTGTGTGACCTTAGTATCTCCATCTCTGCCCAAAGAGACCTGAACTTGCCAAAGTGAGGTTGAAACTCTCCATCTCCTTGGTTAAGGGCGCCAATGGCTCTTTTTACTTCAAATACTCTAGTTAGGTTGGAGACATTTCCATAGACCTTGTAGAGAGTATCCCACAGCTGCTTGGTAGTCTCACAGTATGAGTAAGACTCCATTATTGCTGGTTCAAGAGAGCTGAGGAGAACTGAGAGCACCATGAGGTCTTCTTGACTCCATTTTTCTTCATCAGCTACCACCACTACCTCTTTTCCATCTTCTCCTTGAGTGATTTGTTTTGGAGCAGCTTCTGTTGTAGCATACTTCCATAAACCTCTTCCTCCAAGGGCTCTCTTCACCATCCTTGACCAGAAGAGGTAATTAACCCCTTTCAAGGTCACAGGTATGTTGAGATGTTTGTTGTTGTTGTTGTTTTCTTCCATTCTTCTTTCAAAATCGCCAAGAACTCTTCAAGAACAGGAGAGAGAAAGTTTAAAGGAAAGAATTTAAAACAAGAACAGAGTGTTTGCGGAAGTGAGATTTGGTTTCAAGAGCTTTGTTGCTCTGATACCATGAGATTTTATGAAGATTAAAGGGGTTTGTGATGAGAATTAAGAACAAGAGAGTGTGATTAGTATTAAACCGAGAGAGAGAGATAAGAGAGAGAGAGAGATATTGCGAGTATTACGAGAGAAAGAGATAAGAGGAATCCATATTTCCTTGATTCATTTGTTTGCAAGATACATTACATAAATAGGCAGCAAGCTATCCTAGAAAAAATATTAAACAAGTAAAAGATCTGAAATAAGATTAAACAATGTGTATGAGTCCAAATCTGTCCCAGCTGCGTTGGAGCAGGTTGAAAGTGACCTGACCTAACGGTTGCAAAGGCAACAGCTCTCTTCCCACATGTGATTTGCCTTTGCCAATATATTCAAACTACTTCAGCCTTGGCGAGATGCTCTTCCTTGCTACATTGAAAGATCACTCTTCCTTTCTCTTGCCTTGCAAGTCACACTAACTCCTTTAGGTTGTACGGATAGGAGTGTGCACCAAGGTAACTCAGCTGATTCACTTGAATGCGCATATACTTGTTCTCTTCTCTTCTCTTACACTTCTAATACTTTCCTCATACTTGGTGCCTTTTATTGCTTCATGTCAACAACAGGCTAATCTGGAATCATCTGGATAGAAAGTGGGATATCTTCTTACTCACAACTCCTATGAGA
>NW_026617858.1:0-15049 GCF_000801105.2 Raphanus sativus
AGCCAAAGAATTGGAGAGACAAGTGCAAGACTTGATGGACAAGGGATACATAAGAGAAAGTCTAAGTCCTTGTGCAGTTCCAGTTCTTCTAGTGCCAAAGAAGGATGGGACTTGGAGGATGTGTGTTGATTGCCGAGCCATAAACTGTTGAGATGAAGCAATAAAAGAGATAAGTATGATAGCTAAGGATGAAGAGAAGCACCCGGAGTGATCAAGAAAGCACAAGTAGACTTGTCCGTACAGTTTGGTCTAAGAGAGACCTAACGTAGCTTAGAAGACAAGGTACTGGTTATCTTGAGAAGGAAGGGATCAAGTTGACATTCAAATAAGAAATGGTATCGACAAAGGAGCAGAGAGACGTTGGAGGAAAGAGTCACGGGTGAGAATAAGAAGGAGGAGACCGTTAGCACCTGTCACTGTCCAACAAGGCTGGACGAGCCCCTGCGCAAGATCAGAGCTATTTCTTTATTGTTAACTCTGTCAACTTGCCTTATTGTATTGTAATCTCTTTGTCTATTTAAAGACTTGTAACATGGTCTAATATTATCAAGGAAAGAGTTTCATATTCTCTTTGTCTCAATACTCTCTCTCGCCATCTCTCTTTACTCATCAATGTCTCAACTATTCTCTCCTTGATTCTCTTACACTATCAATTCTCACATAAACAACATCACCATCAAGTATAGACACCCGATCCCACGGCTAGATGACATGCTAGATGAACTCAGTGGTGCCACTATCTTCTCAAAGATAGACTTGAAGAGTGGTTATCACCAGGTAAGAATGAAAGAAGGAGATGAGTGGAAGACTGCTTTCAAGACCAAGAGAGGTCTCTATGAATGGCTAGTCATGCCATTTGGTCTTACCAATGCTCCAAGCACTTTCATGCGCCTCATGAACCATGTTCTAAGGGAGTACATCTGTAAGTTTGTAGTTGTATACTTTGATGATATCTTAGTCTATAGCAACAGCTTAGAAGATCATCTTATTCATCTTGAAAAGGTTTTGGAAACCTTGCGCCAAGAGCATCTTTATGCTAATCTCAAGAAATGTACCTTTTGCACTGATCAACTAGTTTTCCTAGGCTTTGTTGTTAGTTCACAGGGTCTAAAGGTGGATGAAGAGAAGATCAAAGCAGTACAAGAGTGGCCCACGCCAACTACAATAGGTCATGTGAGGAGTTTCCATGGACTAGCAAGCTTCTATAGAAGATTTGTCCGAGACTTCAGCACCATAGCAGCCCCATTAACGTCAGTAATCAAGAAAGATGTGGCTTTCAAATGGGGAAGTGAACAGGATGAGGCTTTTCAAAACCTCAAAGATAGTTTAACTAATGCTCCTGTTTTAGTCTTACCTGATTTTAACAAAACTTTTGAGATTGAATGTGATGCATCAGGGACAGGTATTGGAGCAGTGTTGACTCAAGGAGGAAAGCCAGTAGCATTCTTCAGTGAGAAGTTACATGGAGCTACACTCAACTATCCTACCTATGATAAAGAGTTATATGCACTAGTGAGGTCATTGGAGACTTGGCAGCACTATCTACTCTCTAAGGAGTTTGTGATCCACACTGACCACGAGACACTCAAGTATTTGAGAGGACAAACTACCTTGAAAAAGAGGCACGCAAGGTGGCTAGAGTTTGTGGAATCTTTTCCTTATATCATCAAGTACAAGAAAGGAAAGGAGAACATTGTAGCTGATGCTTTGTCAAGAAGGCATGCGCTTATATCTTTGATGGAGGCCAAGGTAATGGGGTTTGAGCACATCAAAGAGCAATACCAAGAAGATCCAGACTTTGGAGACATCTACAAGCAATGCAAGCAAGCAGCATTCGGATCCTTCTATCAGCATGATGAGTTTCTATTTAAAGATAAGAGGTTGTGTATCCCACAAGGTTCCATGCGAGACTTGATCTTGAGAGAAGCACATGGTGGTGGGCTTATGGGACACTTTGGACGTGACAAAACCTTGAGTATAGTGGCAGAACACTTCTATTGGCCACACTTGAGAAGAGATGTTGAGAAGCTATGCGCAAGATGCATTGTTTGTCTCAAAGCTAAATCCAGGTTACATCCTCATGGTCTTTACATTCCTTTACCTATTCCTGACCTACCTTGGGTAGATATTTCCATGGATTTTGTTTTAGGTTTGCCAAAGATCAGGAACAAGGATTCCATCTTTGTTGTGGTGGACAGGTTTTCTAAGATGGCTCATTTTATTCCTTGCAATAAGACTAATGATGCTACTCAAACTGCTGATTTATTCTTTAAGGAAGTGGTTAAGCTTCATGGTATTCCTAGAACTATTGTTTCTGACAGGGACACAAAGTTCTTGAGCCACTTTTGGAGGACCATTTGGAGGAAGTTAGGTACCAAGCTCTTGTTCTCTACCACTTGCCATCCTCAAACTGATGGACAAACTGAGGTTGTTAACCGCACTCTATCCACTCTCTTGAGAGCCACGGTTGGTAAGAACTTGAGGAATTGGCTTGATTGTTTACCTTTCATTGAATTTGCTTATAATAGAGTTCCTCATTCAGCTACTAAACTTTCACCTTTTGAGATTGTGTATGGTTTTAAGCCAATGACTCCTTTAGATCTCTCTCCTATTCTACCACAAAAGGATCAAATGGTGAGTACTGATGGTGAGACTAAGGCTGAACTTATGAAGAAAATCCACCAGAAGGTTAAGGAGAACCTAGAGAAGCAAAATGAGCAAAACAAGAAGCAAGGTGACAAGGGAAGAAAGGAGGTTTCATTTGAACCAGGAGATTGGGTTTGGTTACATATGAGGTCCGAGAGGTTTCCAAAGCAGAGGAAGTCCAAGCTCGCACCAAGAGGAGATGGCCCATTCAAAGTCTTGAAGAAGATCAATGACAATGCCTATCAATTGGAGCTGCCGGTTGAGTTTAATGTTTCTTCTACTTTCAATGTGTCAGATTTATCTTACTTTCATGCAGATGAAACTGTTCTGAGGTCAGAACCTTCTCAAGAGGGAGAGAATGATGAGGACATAGAACCAGACATCAACATCCCCACACTTAGACAAGCTCCAAGGACAAGATCAGGAACTAGAGGTGTTGCTGCTAGCTTTAACAAAGCCATAGAAGTTCTTCTCATCAAGAGCAACATCAACACCAAGCTAGAAGCCATCACAAACCGCATGGATCAATTCACTATAACCGGAGGAGAAGCAAATAAAGAAGAAGCTTATGTTATACAAGTTGGTCCAAGAGGAGATGATAACATATGGTCCATTCTTCCTTGCAAGGAAATGGTTTCCTTATTTACCATCTCCCCTAAGTGATACGGTGAGTTTTGAAGAAGGAAGAGCAAAGCCTCAAACGACAACACTTTGAACAAGATCAAGTTTGGCTCCTCTCCAACGGCTACTTCTTTCAAACCCATTCCGCATCAAAGGTAAGTATGGTAAGTTCATTTACATTTTATTTATATCCTATGGTTATCATGCAGGGTCTTGTTTGCATTTTATTTCATTTCTTTGAGTCAGGCATTGTTTAGCCTATGCTTTCTTAGGTCCAAGTATCGAGTCTTTGTATTGCTTTGTTTCAAGACCCCTAGAAGGGCACAACTGCATTGGCGAGTATATAAGCCCCTATAAGCAGTCATGTATCTTTAACCTTTATGAAATATATGAGTCAGTTTGCCCCTAGCAACTACTAAGCCTTTTGAGAGTTTGTGAGAAGCATTCTTGAGAGCAAATCGTGTTATATCAAGTTCCTCATCATAGAACTTGTGGTTACACTTCGATCCATCCTTTGGTTGTGTGAATCAATCAAAACCTCACCACATCAAACCATCTCTTTGTCTTTGTTGAGTTGTTTATTCGAACAAGCAACTTAGATCCATATCCACATCTATTCCATTGCCATCCATTGAATCATCAAGTTGGTTATACGACCAAGTGGTGTTTCTCATCTCCATTGGTGTCTTTGCGAGTCTCAATACAACCGGATCCATCACTCAAACCATCCTCTACATCAGATCCTTCCATCTCACTCCACTTCATTATCAACCGGTTCATTGATCCTCACCCCTATCCAACCAGCTTGAGCAAGGCCCTCTTTGTGCCTATATCATCTGGATAGAAAGTCCAGATATCTTCTTACTCACAACTCCTATGAAATTTATTCAACTTCCTGGTTATTCTCCACTGATTAGTGGTTCCAAATAAAGCTTCTTAGATCGTGGTTCATCCTGTTTGGTAAGAATCATGAAGATAATGGCATATGTCCGAACATGCTATCTGGATCATCTGGATAAAGTGGGATATCTTCTTACTGCACTCCTATGAGATTTATTCAACTTCCTGGTTATTCTCCACTGATTAGTGGTTCCCAATCAAGCTTCTTATATATTGGTTCATCCTTGAGATTTTTACAGAGATCTCTACTCAGGATGTGTTTGTGTGTAATAAGAGAGTGTTTGATGATTGTAGAGAGAGAGAGATATTAAAGAAGAGATTAAAAGACTTTGTAACCAGATTGAGAGACTAAGAGATTAAGAGAATAGAGATTAAAGACTAAGAGATTAAGAACAAGTATTAAGACTTTAGATTGATGAAGGAGGAGGGGAAACCCCACTCTCTCACTTAAAGATACAAAACGAGTTCATAAGGCTTATATATGCCTCTTACAATGTTTTAATCACAAACCTAAATCCTAAGGCTGTAAGTAAAAGATAAAATGGAAGGCTATGATGAGATTAGACTGGTCTTGGATGTTCTGGTGCAAGCTGTAAAGGAAAGGGCGCCTGGTTTGAATGAATGGGTGAGATTGGCTCATTTTGAACTCATGGCCAAGATGAGATCGTGAGTGAATAAGGCTGTAAAGGTAAAGCCACTTTCCCTTTCCAGCCTGTCTCTTTGACCACTCTGATCCTTAAAGAATATTCCTTCTCTTCATAAATCTCCAACGGTCATATGTAAAGAAGTGAGCTGCGCCCGGACCTTGCACATACCTTCTTTTCCCATGCCTTGTGATCCAAGCCTTTATTAGGGTTGTACCATCAAACCCTAATCCGTACATTCTTGTGCCCTATATTTGCACAAGACTTCTGACCTCTTAAAAGGTCATGGGAAGATGATTTGGGTCGTCCTGATTTGTACTGGTCCGTACGGCGTCCGTACCGTCCGTACTGGTCGACCCTATCTTTGCACACTCGACCATCTTCTCTTAAACGCATCCATAACCTTCTCATGATCAGTCTAAGTCCCTCCTTGACTTAACTTCACACTGATAGATACTTTAGGACCTTCCTAAAGCTTCAATGAACTCTTAGAGCTAGAACCTGAAGCTTGCCCTATTTATGTACAAGCCTCATTTCTACTCTTCAGTTCAACACTCCCCCTCAAGCTTGACTCTATGATCCTAAGTCAAGCTTGGAACCTTGAAGAGTCTCCCTCATTAAAAACCTTGCAAAGAAAACCCTATGGGACAAAACCTTGCAAGGAAAAGAGTAGAGATCTCCAAGGCCTAGGGATTGGCCAGTGAGTCTTTGTGCCTTACCAACAATGTAAGGGACACCAAGACTCTGGATCATGGCCCTCATGTGATGCAAGATAGAACACCACCTCTCTTGCTCATCACTGATCACTTCTTGTACTCAACGTGAGCTGATTTCGGTCTCTCCTTCTTTCACTCAACCTGTTGTTGTGTTTAAGAGTTCGAACCTCTTGATCTTCTTCTCATTGTGTATCAACACCAACTGAACCTTGGTTCCTTCTTCTTCAAGAGATCACATCTTGCTTGAACTATGTGAGTATGTCTCAGCTTCTCTCCAATCACCTCAACTCTAGAGGCCGCCTTGGAGATTACTTCTTTATTCTCACAAAACTTCTTCACTAGGTTGTCTTCTCTTCTTGAATAATTCCCCAAAGGCTCTCAGATCATGTAAGCTTCAATCTCTCTCAAGCTTAACCATGTGGAACAAGTCAAGCTTAGGAGAATAGCTTTCATGATCTGACCATTTCTCTATTACATCATCTTCTGAACTTGTACTCTTCATGGGATGCTCCTGAACTCCTCAGCTAACTCTTCAGTCAACTCACACTAGAAGTCGCATTTGATAGAGAAGTCTTCATCTTCTCACAACCAAGAATGTTCTGAACATTCATTCTCTTGCCTAGACACATCACTGCCTATGACTTTCTTCACATCACTTATCAAGCTCTCATCACTCAACATATGATGACTTGCTTCAGAATCCGTGGTGATGAGTTTGTTGGATGTGGATACTTTGGCAGGAGCACCCAGACTCCGGGTCGTAGCCAAAGTATACACATGCAAGACAAACTCATCCCATTCCTTCTTTCTGTCTCCCCCTCTCAATTAGCTTCACAGCTTCTTCTTAGAAATGCTGGGAGGCAACTAGAGCTTCTTTAACCACCAATGAGGCTGATCACCTCAACAAACTCAACTTGTCCTCTTCATAGACCCTGGTTTGGGTCTCCCCCTCTCAACAGCCTTCACAGCCTCTTTAGAGAAGCTAGGAGACGACCAGGAACACTTCAGTGAGGCGCCAAGCAATGGTACCTGATACATTATCCCAAAGATGCATCAGTACTTATCAAGAAACAAGAATGCATCACACTGATGCTTTATACTTCAATCAACACAATTTTAATATCTTTTCAAGCACAATCAGTGAATAAGATGGATAAATTGTATTGTAAAGATTTTAAAGAGTATATGATTCTTCCCTTTTGTTTTAGTGAGTTTCCAGACTCGACCAGTGCACCATCTTCATGGCATCAACAGCTTCTTGGACTACAGTGTGAATCCTTCAGCTTCATGCTTCTCATGAGCCCTCATACACACAGCTCCGGCTGATGATCCTTTGTAGAAGCCTTTGCACACACTTGATAGGTCATGAAATTTGCTCTTTACACCAACCCCCTCAAGCTTAGTTTCCGAGACTTAGATTTGGAACTAAGCTTGTGTATGGCCTAAGGAATTTCATGGCCTTAAAACCACCAGTCTCAACAGACTTTAGTGATGGTCTAGATCTTGTGATTTACTCTCTTCCTTATATTAGGAACTAGGGTGTTTGAATCACCATAGAGAGGTCACAAGACAAGCTCTCATTGCATAATATCCCAAACTACACTTCCTGTAGGCTTTTGGACTAGACATGTCCTTTGGTATTATGCAATGGCATTCTCTCATTGCTATCAATCACACTACACTTCCTGTAGTTTATTGATTGATACATCCAGTGATGATATGCAAATGGAACTAGACCTTAGTCTTTACACTCCTTGTTGTTGGCGAATTGATGCTATACACCTTTATGTGTACCTGACATCACCACAACTCAATGCAAGATTAGATCTTCCCATTGGGTTCAAACAAAGATTTTTATATCTTGTTTGATCACCAATGAGACACTAGCAATGATCTTGAAACAAGCTAATCACAAGAACAAGATAAAGCCCTTTTTCAATCTCTAAAATGGCAATGTATGCTTTTAACAATACACTGACACTTTTAGGCTCAAAAATATGCAATAATATATGAATGCAACAACTTTAAACAATACTATATGCATGCACCAGGTTCAATCCGAGAGCTACTTGGAGCTATGCACACCAGTTCCAATCAAAACCAAATGATGCAAGCAACCTAGATAATTTCTAAATGATGCAAGACAATCAATTGATGGATTAAACAAAGGCAATAGAACCAGTATGCATCCGGATTGAACTTAAGATTAAATGAGACAAGAATAAGAATGCAAAACAGTTTATCTATCATGATGCAAGCATCAGAGAACACTTCTCAATTTTGCAATGCACCCATGATGATTTCAAGCTATAGAAATACAAAAGACAATGCAATAAACAAGACATGAGATCCTGGGACTAAAAACATAAACAGATATGCATATAAAGCAATAGAAACAGGTTTACTCCCTTGTATAAATAGTGAGGAGTGGCTGCTCTTCACACGCCACTTGAATCCTTCACTTCCTGAAGCTTAACAGCTCCTTCTCTTACCATTGCACTGAGGAGATACCTCAGATCACTCAACAAGCACTTCACTGGTTGCTTGTGAGTGTCTTTCTTCTTCCCTCCACTTCGGCTAGATCACGCATGATCAGCTTGCAATGGCCTTTCAACTACACTACCATTGTACTGAGGAGATACCTCAGCCTCCTCTACAAGTACCTCAATGGTTGCTTGTGAGTGACCTTCTTCTTCCCTCTACTTCGGCTAGATCACTCATGATCAGCTTACAATGGCCTTGAGTTCTACTCTCCATTGCACACACAATGGGAAAGGTCTTTATCATTCAACTTGGGTTGGTGATGAACTGTGAACACTTCTTGTGAACATGAAACAACACTCAAACTCCAACCAAGATCAGACACACTTGCATTGGTATCAATCCTTGATTAATCATCAAGGTTGATCACCAATGTTACAAGCATTGCGCAAGCATGAGCAAGTTCACATCTTTGCAAGCTTTCTCTCTAAGTACAAGCAAGATCACCACAGATTCAATGCAAGATACTTAGGCAATTTGACTTCTGCCTTAACTGCATCTTTGACATATATCAAAGTGCATCAACCTAAGGCAGCAACACCAATGCCTTTAAAAGCAATACAAGCGATTAAACTAGATACAATTCAAGTTATAATCCTTGCAAGAAACTCCTCTAAGCAAAAGAATGATCTTAACATGATCATTGCAATTTACTTAGACTTTCTTTAAGTTCCTTTACTCAGCTATTAGACATAAATCTAATGCTTCAATGTAAGGTAACTTCTAGACAGTATGCATCCTCTTTAAAGAACCTTTAGTTTTAAAGTCCATGCATACTAGTCTTCTCAATAAAATGCAATAGCTACTGATTTGTTTCAATTCATGTATGCAAGCATATTTAATTACACAGGCACCATTAAGAACCAAAAGCTATCCATTTTAAACAAATCAATCATCAACACACTACACAATAAGGATCCTGGGACAGATACAACACAAAACAATCCATGTTGCAATCTTTCAACAGTCCACAGGTTAACAAAGACACCACAATACACAACCAGATCAAAAAGGCACAAGCTTTAACTAAGAGAGAGAGGTTTAGCTTACAAACAAGGAACTAGTGCTAGTTCCTTGAACCTCCAAAGCAATCAACATCACAGATGACCTTTCTCCCTGATCTCATCATGCCAAAGAACCCTCCTTTCTTCATGTTTGAGTCGCCACACCAGTTGCAAGATGAAAGCTTCCTTCTTGAATGGTTTCTTCTTGGACAGGAACCGGGAATGGCTTGGAAATGCTTCCACTGGCCTTCCTTCTTCTGGCGGACATGAGGGAGTAGTAAATGACCAAGACAAGCTTCTGGGTACCATGGATGACGACATCTTCTTCTTGAAGAGGTTGAACAGCCGGCTGAACCAGAAAGCTTTGACTAGAACCGGCAAGGGAGAGAGCTTGTGCTGTGAGCGGAAGCTGGAACCAAGTTCTAAAGAACCTGGCTCTGATACCATGAGATTTTTACAGAGATCTCTACTCAGGATGTGTTTGTGTGTAATAAGAGAGTGTTTGATGATTGTAGAGAGAGAGAGATATTAAAGAAGAGATTAAAAGACTTTGTAACCAGATTGAGAGACTAAGAGATTAAGAGAATAGAGATTAAAGACTAAGAGATTAAGAACAAGTATAAAGACTTTAGATTGATGAAGGAGGAGGGGAAACCCCACTCTCTCACTTAAAGATACAAAACGAGTTCATAAGGCTTATATATGCCTCTTACAATGTTTTAATCACAAACCTAAATCCTAAGGCTGTAAGTAAAAGATAAAATGGAAGGCTATGATGAGATTAGACTGGTCTTGGATGTTCTGGTGCAAGCTGTAAAGGAAAGGGCGCCTGGTTTGAATGAATGGGTGAGATTGGCTCATTTTGAACTCATGGCCAAGATGAGATCGTGAGTGAATAAGGCTGTAAAGGTAAAGCCACTTTCCCTTTCCAGCCTGTCTCTTTGACCACTCTGATCCTTAAAGAATATTCCTTCTCTTCATAAATCTCCAACGGTCATATGTAAAGAAGTGAGCTGCGCCCGGACCTTGCACATACCTTCTTTTCCCATGCCTTGTGATCCAAGCCTTTATTAGGGTTGTACCATCAAACCCTAATCCGTACATTCTTGTGCCCTATATTTGCACAAGACTTCTGACCTCTTAAAAGGTCATGGGAAGATGATTTGGGTCATCCTGATTTGTACTGGTCCGTACGGCGTCCGTACCGTCCGTACTGGTCGACCCTATCTTTGCACACTCGACCATCTTCTCTTAAACGCATCCATAACCTTCTCATGATCAGTCTAAGTCCCTCCTTGACTTAACTTCACACTGATAGATACTTTAGGACCTTCCTAAAGCTTCAATGAACTCTTAGAGCTAGAACCTGAAGCTTGCCCTATTTATGTACAAGCCTCATTTCTACTCTTCAGTTCAACAATCCTGGTTTGATAAGAATCATGAAGATATTGCCATATGTCCGAACAGGCTAATCTGGAATCATCTGGATAGAAAGTGGGATATCTTCTTTAACACAACTCCTATGAGATTTATTCAACTTCCTGGTTATTCTCCACTGATTAGTGGTTCCAAATAAAGCTTCTTAGATCGTGGTTCATCCTGGTTTGATAAGAATCATGAAGATATTGCCATATGTCCGAACAGGCTAATCTGGAATCATCTGGATAGAAAGTGGGATCTCTCTTACTCACAACACTTATGAGATTTATTCAACTTCCTGGTTATTCTCCACTGATTAGTGGTTCCAAATAAAGCTTCTTAGATCGTGGTTCATCCTGGTTTGATAAGAATCATGAAGATATTGCCATATGTCCGAACAGGCTAATCTGGAATCATCTGGATAGAAAGTGGGATATCTTCTTACTCACAACTCCTATGAGATTTATTCAACTTCCTGGTTATTCTCCACTGATTAGTGGTTCCAAATAAAGCTTCTTAGATCGTGGTTCATCCTGGTTTGATAAGAATCATGAAGATAATGGCATATGTCCGAACAGGCTAATCTGGAATCATCTGGATAGAAGGTGGGATATCTTCTTGCTCACAACACTTATGAGATTTATTCAACTTCCTGGTTATTCTCCACTGATTAGTGGTTCCAAATAAAGCTTCTTAGATCGTGGTTCATCCTGGTTTGATAAGAATCATGAAGATATTGCATATGTCCGAACAGGCTAATCTGGAATCATCTGGATAGAAAGTGGGATATCTTCTTACTCACAACTCCTATGAGATTTATTCAACT
Organism: Raphanus sativus; assembly: GCF_000801105.2. NCBI lineage: Eukaryota > Viridiplantae > Streptophyta > Magnoliopsida > Brassicales > Brassicaceae > Raphanus > Raphanus sativus. The sequence goes on from NW_026617858.1 coordinate 11,318, forward strand.
TCCTGGTTATTCTCCACTGATTAGTGGTTCCAAATAAAGCTTCTTAGATCGTGGTTCATCCTGGTTTGATAAGAATCATGAAGATAATGGCATATTGTCCGAACAGGCTAATCTGGAATCATCTGGATAGAAGGTGGGATATCTTCTTGCTCACAACACTTATGAGATTTATTCAACTTCCTGGTTATTCTCCACTGATTAGTGGTTCCAAATAAAGCTTCTTAGATCGTGGTTCATCCTGGTTTGATAAGAATCATGAAGATATTGCCATATGTCCGAACAGGCTAATCTGGAATCATCTGGATAGAAAGTGGGATATCTTCTTACTCACAACTCCTATGAGATTTATTCAACTTCCTGGTTATTCTCCACTGATTAGTGGTTCCAAATAAAGCTTCTTAGATCGTGGTTCATCCTGGTTTGATAAGAATCATGAAGATATTGCCATATGTCCGAACAGGCTAATCTGGAATCATCTGGATAGAAAGTGGGATATCTTCTTACTCACAACTCCTATGAGATTTATTCAACTTCCTGGTTATTCTCCACTGATTAGTGGTTCCAAATAAGCTTCTTAGATCGTGGTTCATCCTGGTTTGATAAGAATCATGAAGATATTGCCATATGTCCGAACAGGCTAATCTGGAATCATCTGGATAGAAAGTGGGATATCTTCTTACTCACAACTCCTATGAGATTTATTCAACTTCCTGGTTATTCTCCACTGATTAGTGGTTCCAAATAAAGCTTCTTAGATCGTGGTTCATCCTGGTTTGATAAGAATCATGAAGATAATGGCATATGTCCGAACAGGCTAATCTGGAATCATCTGGATAGAAGGTGGATATATCTTCTTGTCACAACACTTATGAGATTTATTCAACTTCCTGGTTATTCTCCACTGATTAGTGGTTCCAAATAAAGCTTCTTAGATCGTGGTTCATCCTGGTTTGATAAGAATCATGAAGATAATGGCATATGTCCGAACAGGCTAATCTGGAATCATCTGGATAGAAAGTGGGATATCTTCTTACTCACAACTCCTATGAGATTTATTCAACTTCCTGGTTATTCTCCACTGATTAGTGGTTCCCAATAAAGCTTCTTAGATATTGGTTCATCCTGGTTTGATAAGAATCATGAAGATATTGCCATATGTCCGAACAGGCTAATCTGGAATCATCTGGATAGAAAGTGGGATATCTTCTTACTCACAACTCCTATGAGATTTATTCAACTTCCTGGTTATTCTCCACTGATTAGTGGTTCCAATAAAGCTTCTTAGATCGTGGTTCATCCTGGTTTGATAAGAATCATGAAGATAATGGCATATGTCCGAACAGGCTAATCTGGAATCATCTGGATAGAAGGTGATATCTTCTTGCTCACAACACTTATGAGATTTATTCAACTTCCTGGTTATTCTCCACTGATTAGTGGTTCCAAATAAAGCTTCTTAGATCGTGGTTCATCCTGGTGGTTTGATAAGAATCATGAAGATAATGGCATATGTCCGAACAGGCTAATCTGGAATCATCTGGATAGAAGGTGGGATATCTTCTTGCTCACAACACTTATGAGATTTATTCAACTTCCTGGTTATTCTCCACTGATTAGTGGTTCCAAATAAAGCTTCTTAGATCGTGGTTCATCCTGGTTTGATAAGAATCATGAAGATAATGGCATATGTCCGAACAGGCTAATCTGGAATCATCTGGATAGAAAGTGGGATATCTTCTTACTCACAACACTTATGAGATTTATTCAACTTCCTGGTTATTCTCCACTGATTAGTGGTTCCAAATAAAGCTTCTTAGATCGTGGTTCATCCTGGTTTGATAAGAATCATGAAGATAATGGCATATGTCCGAACAGGCTAATCTGGAATCATCTGGATAGAAAGTGGGATATCTTCTTGCTCACAACACTTATGAGATTTATTCAACTTCCTGGTTATTCTCCACTGATTAGTGGTTCCAAATAAAGCTTCTTAGATCGTGGTTCATCCTGGTTTGATAAGAATCATGAAGATATTGCCATATGTCCGAACAGGCTAATCTGGAATCATCTGGATAGAAAGTGGGATATCTTCTTACTCACAACTCCTATGAGATTTATTCAACTTCCTGGTTATTCTCCACTGATTAGTGGTTCCAAATAAAGCTTCTTAGATCGTGGTTCATCCTGGTTTGATAAGAATCATGAAGATATTGCCATATGTCCGAACAGGCTAATCTGGAATCATCTGGATAGAAAGTGGGATATCTTCTTACTCACAACTCCTATGAGATTTATTCAACTTCCTGGTTATTCTCCACTGATTAGTGGTTCCAAATAAAGCTTCTTAGATCGTGGTTCATCCTGGTTTGATAAGAATCATGAAGATAATTGGCATATGTCCGAACAGGCTAATCTGGAATCATCTGGATAGAAGGTGGGATATCTTCTTGCTCACAACACTTATGAGATTTATTCAACTTCCTGGTTATTCTCCACTGATTAGTGGTTCCAAATAAAGCTTCTTAGATCGTGGTTCATCCTGGTTTGATAAGAATCATGAAGATAATGGCCATATGTCCGAACAGGCTAATCTGGAATCATCTGGATAGAAGGTGGGATATCTTCTTACTCACAACACTTATGAGATTTATTCAACTTCCTGGTTATTCTCCACTGATTAGTGGTTCCAAATAAAGCTTCTTAGATCGTGGTTCATCCTGGTTTGATAAGAATCATGAAGATATTGCCATATGTCCGAACAGGCTAATCTGGAATCATCTGGATAGAAAGTGGGATATCTTCTTATCACAACACTTATGAGATTTATTCAACTTCCTGGTTATTCTCCACTGATTAGTGGTTCCAATAAAGCTTCTTAGATCGTGGTTCATCCTGGTTTGATAAGAATCATGAATATTGCCATATGTCCGAACAGGCTAATCTGGAATCATCTGGATAGAAAGTGGGATATCTTCTTACTCACAACTCCTATGAGATTTATTTCAACTTCCTGGTTATTCTCCACTGATTAGTGGTTCCAAATAAAGCTTCTTAGATCGTGGTTCATCCTGGTTTGATAAGGAATCATGAAGATAATGGCCATATGTCCGAACAGGCTAATCTGGAATCATCTGGATAGAAGGTGGGATATCTTCTTGCTCACAACACTTATGAGATTTATTCAACTTCCTGGTTATTCTCCACTGATTAGTGGTTCCAAATAAAGCTTCTTAGATCGTGGTTCATCCTGGTTTGATAAGAATCATGAAGATATTGCCATATGTCCGAACAGGCTAATCTGGGAATCATCTGGATAGAAAGTGGGATATCTTCTTACTCACAACTCTTATGAGATTTATTTCAACTTCCTGGTTATTCTCCACTGATTAGTGGTTCCAAATAAAGCTTCTTAGATCGTGGTTCATCCTGGTTGATAAGAATCATGAAGATAATGGCATATGTCCGAACAGGCTAATCTGGATCATCTGGATAGAAAAGGTGGATATCTTCTTACTCACAACTCCTATGAGATTTATTCAACTTCCTGGTTATTCTCCACTGATTTAGTGGTTCCAATAAAGCTTCTTAGATCGTGGTTCCATCCTGGTTTGATAAGAATCATGAAGATAATGGCATATGTCCGAACAGGCCTAATCTGGAATCATCTTGAGATAGAAGTTGGGATATCTTCTTCTCACAAACACTTATGAGATTTATTCAACTCTCCTGGTT